>NC_033794.1:4822906-4911705 GCF_001876935.1 Asparagus officinalis | reverse complement strand
GTCCCGGCAGGCGCACCAGGCACGCAAGACAAGCCCACGAACGCAGCAGGGGATCCCAAACAACGATCCTGCGCTTATTTTTCTCAAAGAGTTGTAATTTTGTCTTTTTGTTTCGTGTAAACAGAGTATCTTATAAAAAGGCTGTTTCTTTGGAATTTATTGTAATCACTTAAAGAGTATAATAAGAATTTCGACCAATCAAATTCAAACTTTTGGCGAGAACACCCAGCAAACGTGGCGACTAGTCTGCAAACCATCCGCCCTTCTCCAGCACAATATTACAAAGGTTCATTATCCCCCAAGTATACTTACCAAAAAGTCCCCTGCCTACATAAGTTCTGACCCAGAGTCTCCTATTAGCGCAGTGGCAGCTGGAAAGAGGCTCCTGAGCTCGATACGACCCAAGAATCAGAAATCGACGCTTTTATCGACATACAAGGATCAACGGCATCTTGCACGATATGAAGCCTCCTAGGCTCAACCGCATTGCCTTTCTTGTGCTTCTACCATACCGAGCAGACATATGACGCCTCCTAGCGCCAGTTCCAACACTTCCCTTATAGTAACCTAACCTTCGAGTTTCGCCTCTTTCTCGGCTGATATTCGACCGATTCCGTTCTGGTTCCCTTTCTTCTTGGCTTCTGCCTACTTGCCTCGAAACTTAGCAGGCTGAACCTAACTCTTCTGATTCGGACGATTTCTTCTATCACCTCCTCGAGACTAGAATATGCTAACAACTCTCATTCAGCTTTAACTTCCTCTTTCCCCGCGAGTTGCTAATTGCCGTCACACAACCCCGCCCAACTATCCGCAACTGCGAATAGTAGAGAGACGTGCACTTCGTCATCGAACGCTGATGTCCACGGAGATAAGTCTGATCAGCAATCGTGTGAACTCGCGAGATGCATCGTGAAGGACCGTTCCTTCTCATCTTGAAGTTGAAAGAGTTTTTTGACATAGATGCACCTTTGTTTGCTGTCCGCATTGCGGTTGCTCGTACATCTTCCGGAGCGCTCCACTAAAGCCCACACCCGTGTCTTCTCCTTCAGAATAGTTGTGGGCTACTGATTCTTGGCGAGCGACAACCGGATTGCCCCTTAGAGCCTTCCTAATCCAGTACCTCCCAATCACATCTGACTCCGTCGTCTCATCTTTCCCTTTTCCTTGCCCCAGAAGGGCGCATACAAGCTCCTTCTGTACAGATATCCTCCATCACAAAAATTATGCGACTTCCCAGTGACCGCAAATCCGAGTCCGTCGAACTTCTCAATCTTTGATTTGTTTTCCTCTGCCATGCTGTTCACACAAATTGCTGAAGCGACAGCTCTTGATACCAGTTGTTGGGGATTCGAACAATCAATCGAACCCTTGCCCTTCCGACCTTGTGTTGAAAGTGAGGAAAGGTTAGGAATAAACACCATCAAATACAGAGATCTACAACTTGGTAAGAAACAGTAAAGAGACGAAACAACACAGATTTTAACGAGGTTCCGGCAACGTGCCTACCGTCCTCTGCGGAGCCACGACGCACACAATCCTTTCTATAATTGAGAGATAGAAACAATTACAAGCTCTCACAAGGGGTAAATCTCTCTGCAGATTCTCAACTCATCTTTTGCAGCCAACAAAGCCTACTCTTTTTGAAATGTCTACAAAACCCTAAAAAAACGTTTGGTATTTATAGAATCCTGAAAACATAAACAGAGTCCAGCAAACAGTTTTGGAAACTGTCTGGGCGCATTTCGCGGTCGACGCGTGGGTCAAGGTCCGGTCGACGGCCAGAACGAAATCTGCTTTACAGGGTGTTTGTGCACAGATCTCGGCTCGACCGCAGCGGCCACCGCTCGATCCGCGCCAGGGCCGACCGAATCCTTCTCAGCTTTCCTGCCAGTGCACGCGGTCGACCGTCTCTGCCACTGCGCGTGCGACCGCACAGTCTTCTGACTGTTTTCTTCGTCTTTTCGATTGCAGCTTTGGGTCTACACACTTAGACTAACATATCATTGTAGCAACGTATATCCACAACCATAAAAGTCCCAAAATGGCTAAATTTTTTTCATAGAAGAAGCATTGTCAACGTATAGTGTAGCCATGCGTTGTTACAATTCTCTTCGACGCATCAGCATTCTAGTCCTAATCTAAAATGCAACACACCTTATCTTATGGAGAATAAAAAAAAATACATTACCTGATGATCTAGATTAATGAATCATAATCGAGGTGGCTTTCACCTACACCACAAAACAACTCAAAGGCATCTTCAAACACTTGCTCCCGTAAAAACTCCTCGACCTAGCGAGCTTCACAAGCTTCTTCGCCCTCAACAACATCTCCTCCTTCGCCAATCCATCNAATCCATCCACTACAGCCTGCAAAGTCTCCACGCTCAGATAACATCCGTAATTTATACTCTCATTACACAATCTCGCCGCAAAGTCAAACTCTTTCGCGACCCAGAACTCAACGACCAGCATCTTGAACGTCCACAGATCCGGGCGGCAACCATTCCCCCCCAGACGGAGATAAACCCTTTTGGCCTCCTCCAGCATCCCACACTCGCAGTACCCCTTCATCAGAGCGTTGAAGCTGTAGATATCGGGTTTCACCCCGACCCGTTTCATTTCATCGAACACCTTCTCCGCATCCGGGACCCTGTTGTTGGAGGCCAGCCCCCTCAGCCTCGCATTGTAGCTCATAACGTCCCTCTCCTCCATCCCCTCCCAAATCCTCTCTCCATCGTCAAGCCTCCCGGAACCGTAAAACCCGTTGAGCAGGGTGTTGTGCGTGACCAAATTCGGCGAGATCCCTTTCGACCCCATCCGCTCGACGACCTCCATCGCCTGCTCAAACTCCTGCTTCTTGCACAGAGCGGAGATTATGATGTTGTAGGAGACGACCGTGGGCTCGATGTCGGGGAATTCCGATTGGATCTCTTGGATTAGGGTTTCGATCCTGTCGGGGTCGTCGGAGAAGACGGAGAGGAGGGAGTTGAGGGAGAGGGCGGAGCGGGGGCATTTCAGGGATTTGAAGGTGGAGAGGGCGTGGGCTTTCATGCGGGCCTTGCCGTAGAGGAGGATGAGGCGGGAGGCGAAGGGCTCGGACTGGGCGAAGTCGGGGTGGGACTTCTGGTGCTCGATGAGGGCTTCGACGGCGTCGGGGCGGCCGGCGGAGGAGAGCGGCGGACGGTGGAGGAGTAAGATGGGGAGTGAAGCGGAAAAGCGGGGGTCGGCGGATGAGAGGTTGAAGAGGGAGACGAGGGCGTCGGGGTCGTGGAGCTTGATGATGGGGTTGATGAGGGAGGAGATGGGTTTAGGGTTAGGGCTAGGGTTAGGGCTTGGGGAGGTGGTGGACGATGAGTGGAGGCGGCGGTGGCGGTGGAGGCGGAAGAAACGAGCGGGAGAGACCATTTTCATGTGCTGCGAATTTTTTTTGTTGGGTCTGGGATGAAGTTTTGCGGTTAAAAAGTAGGCACACCCCGAAGTTTTTAAAAGTTGCACTTTAATTTCTTACGTTTTATAAATCTATGATTTTTTTTTCTATGATTTTTTTCAATTTGACACTCGAGGAGCTAATTTTTAGAACTTTTTAAACCATAGCATTTGTTGAATTTACTGTTAAACATTACATAATTCTATTTTAACCCTAACTCAATTATGTATTAAAATAGAAATAAGGTGGGCTTAACTATGAATTTACTGTTAATACTCTTGAACCAGATCCTAGATCTATAAATTTGATTTCGGATACTGATACTGTTCCATTGTCTGAAACGAGAGAATCTGTCGAGTTTAATTTTGTCAGTCTGTTCGCTGACAATAGAAAATCTAGCAATGGTTTATCTCTCAATCTTGTTCCATCTTCTAATTCTGATACAATCTCTTTTTCTACTGAGGAGTGGAGGGAAGGTGAAAAACTTTGGAGGAATGCTCTAATTGGACATGTCATAGGATTGAATGTCAAATATAAATCTATGGAATCCTATGTGACTAAGATTTGGGGCAATATCTCAATTCCTAAGGTCTCTTTGATTAAACAAGGTCTATTTCTTTTTTATTTTCAATCTGAAAATCACAAGAGGGATGTTCTTGAGGCAGGGCCTTGGTTTTTTGGTTCTAGGCCCCTAATGTTAATTCCATGGAGTATAGATACTGATATGGAAAAATTAAAGGATTTCTATTATCCATTGTGGGTACAATTGCCTAATCTGAGATTAAACCTATGGAGCTCAACTGGTATAAGTAAAGTTGCTAGTTTAATTGGCAAACCTATCACAACAGATAAACTTACAGCAACTAGGCAAAGATTGTCTTATGCTAGAGTTTTAATTGAGGTGAAACTGCCACTGCAAAAGCCATTACCTGACTTTTTGAATATTCAAGATCCAGACGGAAGGAAATATAAACAAGCAGTGCACTATGAATTTAAACCAAAATGGTGCTCCCTATGCACTGTAGTTGGTCATGATATTGAACATTGCAGGAGGAAGAAGAGTACTAAGGTATGGGTTCCTATTAATCGTCAAACTGATAATGCACCAATGCAAGCGCACAGCATAGTTAATCCTACCAGGCAAGAGATATCTGAACAGGAGGTCTATACAGGGCAAATTGATCAGGGTTTAGAACCTAGTCCTCTTTTAGCACAGAAGCATGTTCATGCTTCAGAAACTGTGAAGGATTTTCCAGAGTCTAATCTAGCAAATGATCTGAATATTCAAAAGCATGCACAAAAACATGCACAACAAGACACAAGTGAGCAAGGAAGGGGTTCTACAGATATGCTGACATCCTCAGGTAATAAAAGTCAGAGTGCACAAAAACATGCACCACCAAATGCTGGATATCAGTTAAACAGATTCTCATCCCCAGTTATACATGCTTCTGGATTTTCTAATGTCATTAAAAGCAGACTAGCTAGGAGAATGGATGCTCCTGTTTCTGGTGATTTTACTCCTCAAAGTTCTCATTTTTCACTCCTGGAGCATTTAAATGATCCATCTAGTATGGATAGAGGAGGGATATTTTAATAATGCACCTAGCCATCTGGAACATTAGAGGATTTCATAATTCCTCTAAACATAAGATAGTGAAGCAATTCATTCAAGAGTACAATTTATCATTTCTTGCTCTTCTGGAAACAAAACTGACTGAAATCAAACTGCAGATTCTATCAAGGAAAATAACAAAAAACTGGCAATGGGCTTCCAATGTACAAGGTGCTGCAAAATGTAGAATATGGATATTATGGGATAATGATATACCCAATGCTCACATCATCAAATCTTCAGAGCAATTTTTTGACATGCTATATTGAGTCTAAAGATGGGAAAATTTCCTGTATGTGCAATATAGTATATGCTATGAACCAGCAGATTAACAGGAGAGTTTTGTGGCATGATCTTCTGGAATTTAAATGTAATGTTACATGCCCCTGGCTTATTGGAGGAGCTTTTAACTTAATTATTAGCAGCGAGGAAAAGATAGGGGGTTTGCCTGTGACTGAAGCTGAAACTGAAGATTTTTGGGACTTTTATTACCTCCTGTCAATTGATGCATATAAGATCAACAGGATGTTACTTTACTTGGAGTAATAAGCAAGATGTGGACACAAGAATATGGTCTAGACTGGACAGATGTTTGATCAATGAAGAACGGATTTAGCAATACACTTCAAGTCAGGTAGATTATCTTATGCCCAGTTGTTCAGATCACTAACTATAGGGGATGATGTTATAGGGGAAAAAGCCTTTCAAGTTCTATAACATGTGGGCCAAACACCCTGATGTTTTACCAACAGTCAGCTCAATTTGGGAGCAGGATATTCATGGTTATAAGATGTTCAAATTCTACACCAAGCTCAAAAATATCAAGCCAGCTCTTAAGGAGTTAAATAAAAAGCACTTCATGTATATTAGTGAACAAGTCACTAGAGCTAAGAATGATCTGGCTGGCATTCACGTGCAACTAAGTGAGGATCTACTCAATCCATCCTTGATTAAGAAAGAGAAAGAATGCATCAGTAAATATGTTAAGCTACTGGACTGTGAAACTCTTTTTATAGGCAAAGGGCAAATATTAACTAGGGTATTCATTGAGACAAAATCTCACACTTCTTCCATTCAGTGATGAAAAATAAAAGACATCATAACAGAATTATGTCTTTATATAATAGAGAGGGTCACAGATTAACAGATATGCCTGATATTATAGCTGAATTTTTGGACTTGTACAAGAGCTTATTGGGTACCTCATCTCCCACTACTTTGCCTAATCCTAAGATAATAGCTAATGGCCCTGTACTTTCATCTGATCAGAGAAATATGCTCAGCTTGCCTGTTACTAGGGATGAAATCAAACATGCAGTATTCTCCATGTCTAATGAGAAAAGTCCTGGTCCAGATGGTTTCAGTGCATACTTCTTCAAAGCTTCCTGGAATATTATTGCCTAATGAGAAAAGTCCTGGTCCAGATGGTTTCAGTGCATACTTCTTCAAAGCTTCCTGGAATATTATTGAAGATGAACTTTATGAAATGGTTTCAGTGCATACTTCTTCAAAGCTTCCTGGAATATTATTGAAGATGAACTTTATGAAGCAATTGAAGAGTTTTTTATTTCTGGTAAGCTCTTAGGTACCTTCAATTCTACAGCTATTACACTTATTCCTAAAGCGCTCAATCCCCAGAATGCAATAGATTTCAGACCAATTGCATGTTGTAATTATGTCTATAAAATCATCTCGAAAATTATTGCTTTTAGGATTCAAAAAATCATGGGCTCACTGATTAGCATTGCTCAAAGTGCATTCGTGAAAGGAAGACTTATCTCTAGTAACATTCTTCTAGCTCTTGAGCTCATCAAACATTATTCTAGAAAGAAGACTTCTCCAAGAGCCATATTAAACATAGACTTGAGAAAAGCCTTTGACACAATAAGTTGGCAATTTCTCAGGAAGATGTTGACAGGTTTGGGATTTCCTGCAAACATGATTGGTTGGATAATGGAATGTATCTCAACTCCAAAATACTCTCTGTCAATTAATGGCACTTTGCATGGATACTTTCAAGGAGCAATAGGGCTTAGGCAAGGGGACCCTATATCTCCATATCTGTTTGTAATAGGCATGGAATACCTATCAAGAAAGTTGGATACTCTTAAGAATGACAGGCACTACAAATTTTATCCTAAATGCAATAGGTTGAAAATCTCTCACTTAATCTTTGCAGATGATCTTTTGCTATTTGGCAAAGCAGATATGAGCTCTATTTCAAGATTAAATGAGTGTCTCAAGAAATTTAGTCAAGTGTCAGGCCTGGAACCTAACCCTGCTAAATGTTCGGTGTATCTAAGTGGTATTGAAGAGGATCTCAAAGCTCAAATATGCTCTTATCTTAACTTCTCTAAAGGGGTCTTACCAATGAGATACCTGGGAGTCCTTCTCATCTCAAAAAGGCTATCTTGGCTTGATTGTTCCTCTCTTCTTAGAAAAATCACCTCTCAATTCCAAAACTGGCAGAATAACAGATCATTATCCTATGCAGGGAGATTACAATTGATCAAGACAGTCATTCTGGGGATCCAAATGTTTTGGATAAGTAATTATATATTACCAAATAAAGTGCTTATGAAGATAGATAAGTTGTGTGTTGATTTCCTATGGGGACACAAAATTCACTTGGTGGCATGGTCTACAATCTGCCAGGATATAAAACATGGAGGACTGGGGGGTATATTCAGCTAGATATTAGAACTTAGCTTCTGCTGTTAAATTGCTCTGGATGATTCATCACAAAAAAGACTTATTATGGATCAAATGGATACATGAAAATTACTTGAGGCAATACAACATTTGGCATGTGCAAAGTAGGAAGTGTGACTCTTGGATGTGGAGACAAATTCTGAAAGTCAGTGACTTGTTAGCTGAGAGGTTTGGTAGCATTGATAACCTATCCTCTGTTATGAATTGTTGCAGTGCTGGGGATAAATTCAAAGTATCTGAAATGTATAGAAGAATAAATCAGCAAATGCCTCCAGCAGCTCTATCAAGAACTATATGAGGTGGTTGGCATTATCCTAAACATTCCTTCATCTTGTGGTTAACTTCGATCTCAAGATTGCTAACACAGGATAGATTATACAGATTTAGAATCCTCAACTCAAATCAGTGTGTGCTATGCTCAATTCCTAACCAAGAAGAAACTTGCAGGCATTTATTCTTTGATTGTAGATATTCAGCGGTAGTTTGGAACAAAGTGATGGATTGGATTGGTTTTAATTGGAAGTCATGCAATTGGAACCAAATTTCATCTTGGTATAGTGTGAGCTTAAGAGGTACTAGCTTCAAAGTTAAACTTAAAAGGATGACACTGTCAGCTTCAATCTATATGCTATGGCAGGAAAGGAATTTGAGGATTTTTCAGCAGCGTGCACGAGACTCAGATACAATTTTTCATGCACTGAAGTTTACAATATTCAGTAAACTTTTGAATCAGGAGCTACCAATTCATATAAAGGAATATATTGAGAGATTATCTTGAGTATACAGAGTCTTTTCAGGCTCTGCTTGTTATCAAAGGGATGTAATTCAACTTCACATTTGGTTATGAATAAAATTTTTCATTGACAAAAAAAAACAAACAAACATTATAGGCTAAAAGTTTTAAAATTTACTTGTGGGTGTCACATGAAAAAATTCAGGATATAATTCTTACATTTACATAATATTCTTATATTTACATAATATAAAGTATAAAAATACAAGTGTTAGAAACTTTAGAGTATACAAGTGCTTCCGGAACCAAATAATATTATATAAGTACAGAATAGGGGAAACTATGAGGTATCTAAGTGCTAATTAGCCTTAAAAAAATTTTAACTTGTGAGAGGGGTACAGGGCAAAGTAGAGTCTAGTAAAGGGGTAAAAATGAATTTGGTTGGGAGGTTCAGGCCCATTAACTGGGTCGGCCCTGTCGCTCTACACAATTTAATTTCCCTCGAACCAAAGCCACGGAGCTTCATAAGCCAAAACCTCGAACCAAAAACCAAAAACCGAAAACCAATCAAAATTCTTTGTCTTCGTCTCCCCCAAAATCTCCAATGGCGGGAAGATCATCGGCATGGACGACGTCGATGATCGTCGAGAACTCGCAGGTCAACGATCTCGCCCTCGCGGGCCTCACCAACTGCGCCTTCGTCTTCCTCAACGATCTCAGAAAGCTCGCTTCTCCGGGATCCGACTCCGTCCTTGCCCTAGTCGCCGATTCCCTCGTCCTAATAACCCTACGATATCCTTTTCTTCGTTGTTGACCGAGAGGTTGAGGTCGAATCATTGAGCTACTACTACAATTTGAGCTACTTTTAACAATTTTTTGCTTTACTGTTGAATAGGAAGTATGTAGAACGTTTCCCCCCTTAATTTGAGCTCCTGATTGCAGCTGGACCTGCTATATTTGTCTATTTGTGTTTAAATTTTCTATTTTATTCTGAAAAAATATAAGTTTTTGCATCAGTGAAGTGATTCTAGCAGTCATATAGTTAGAAAAAGAAAGGAAAAGAGCACAATGGATCCAGATATGGGCGTCTTTATTGTTTTATACAGTATTTGATTCATTTCTATGCAAAATATGTACGCAATTGCTGTTTGATATTCTTGACAAAGGACAAATTTTGAAAACAGACCCCTTTGCAAAAATATTCTCAAAAAAAGACCCGTTTTCACTTTATTTTCAAAAAACGACCTAGTTTCAGCCTCAGGGCTGAAACTGGGTCGGTTTTTGGGAAAAAAGTTCTCAAACTTCACGGGAGTTGAACTCCCGTGAAGTTTTGTTATGTAAAAAAATTCATGGGAGTTCAACTCCCGTGAAGTTTGGGAACTATTTTCGCAAAAAACGACCAAGTTTCAGCCTCAGGTTTGAAATTAGGTTGTTTTTTGCGAATATTTTCAAAACGGGTCTTTTTTTGGGATTTTTTTTGCAAAGGGGTCAGTTTTCAAAATTTGCCCTCTTGGAAAATTCTCACTGCTATTTACAAGATTAATGACGGTCATATTAGTCTAAATCAATTCTATTCAATGGCGGCAAACGAAAGTTTCTACAGCAGATCAAATATCGCTTAGCAGTTTTTTTATTATTTTTTTTAACTTTTAAGCTCATTTGGGTCCTTGATGAATTTATTAATTTTTATTGGTTGTTATACTTCTATTTATCTTCTTATTGCCCATTATGATTTACGAAATCAGGTTTATCCTGCCAGATAATTTTGAACTGGCATTGCTTTCAGCGGAGTTAAAGTTTGTTAAAAAGGCTAATAGATCTGAAGAAGTGAGCTTTCTTGAGATGATTGAGAACTTATTTATATTATGATCTTATTTGATCTATTGAGTTCAATATTTTTCTGATGATATTACGACGTTTGCTCTGTAGATAGATGCTGTTGTTGTTGTTCAAAAGCTGCGAAAAAGATTTGCTGACCAGGTAAGGTAATGTCATGCATAATATGCTGCAAGAGTTTCTCTTTTGTTTGATTGCCTTTTTTGTTCTTTTTTTTTGGTTTTTTTGGGTGGGGTGGGGTGGGGGGGGGGTGTAGAATGCCTGTATGGGGTTTCTTCTCTAAGATGCAATTGGATTGCCGACTCCGGCCTCTTTCTGCAAGCCTGAAAGTATATGCAGGTTTGACTATACAAATGGAAGCTGCAAGGGTACCAGTGCACAAGCGTGAGAGAGTCTAGGAGAAACAAACCAAGCATTTTGTTTTTATTATGGTTCTTTGTTCGTTATATCCCATGGAAAAATAATACTGATGGAGGCAGAAACCTACTCTGAAAAGAATTCATGAGCTGACTAAACTGAAACAAAAATTTCAAGCTTTGTTTAGAAAGTTCATGAGAGGTCATTTTGTGAATATCTTGTGTACAGAAGTTTTTTCTTCTCCCAACTGAAGGTGCTTAGAACAACTGAAGGTGCTTAGAATTTGTTCTAGTTACTGACAGTAGTGTGTTGTCCTCTGTGGTGGTTCAAAATTTGCGCAGTTTTTCTCCATTACTTGCAGTCTTTTTGCCTTGTTAGGAGCTACTTTCTTTCGGATATTTGAAACTCAAATGTATATCTATGTACTTCCTTAACAAAGTTGTTATTGTCTTACTTATTACAGAGGTATTCACATGACATGCAGGTTGTGACAGTGGGTCAGAGAGTGTTATTTGAATTATGTGGAACAAACTATATCTTTACAGTTAATCAGGCTATGGTTGAAGGTGCTGATAAATCTAAAGGTTTGGAGAGAGGAAGTATTACTCCTGATACATACATTGTTTTTGAAACTATTCCAAATTCTGGGATTAAGGTACCATCTATTTTCTTTCTTTTTATTCACCATGTGGTGTTTCTTATCTTCTGGATTAATAGGTTGTTTTATCCCCCCTGCAAATTCTCTATTATTTTGTCTAAGAACGAAAATTAACAATTATTGTGGGATATAGTTCATAAAACCACATAGTTTGGTGAAAGAAAAATTAATTTCCATTTGGTTTGAATCAAGGAAACTATGTTAAAATCATGAATTATAACCCATTAAAATTGTGAACTTTTTGGTATAAATGATTAATATCATTGGTCTAAGTGAATGAAAATAGACAAATATCGTAGGTTATAGCCCATGAAATCACATATTTTGATATATTCTTTGTTAATCTCTATTGGGTGGAAAATAAGAAAATTTGATAAATTTTTTGGATTAGAACCCAAAAAATTTGTGAATTATAGGATACACATATTTATTTGCTATGGGGTCAACGAATGAAAATTGGAAAAAACTGTCGCTAACACATGAAAATTTAAAAAGAAAGAAAAATTAATTACCATTGGGTCGAAACAAATGAATATTAAAAAACACATGGGTTATAGCCCGTAAAATTCGCAATTTTGAAAATCATAGGTAATGACTCGCAAAAATCGTGAAATTTGAAGTACGTCTAATTAATTGGAATTAGGTCAAAACAAACAAAAACTGACGAACATGGTGGATTATAAACCATGAAAAATTGAGAATTGCTTAGTCATAGTTAATTGTCAATTGGGTAAAATAAACAATAATGGACAAAAATCGAGGAATATAGCCTATGGAAATCATAAATTTGAATTGCGAGAACTTATTTTTCGTTAGGTCAAGATGAAAAATTGACAAAAATCATTATTTATAGCTTATGAAAATCATGAATTTTGAAGCATGCATAATTAGTTACCATTGGGTCAAAATAAACGAAAATTGGCAAAACCGTAGGTAGCCCATGAAAATCTAGAAATTGAAAGTGCATATAATTACTTTCCATTAGGACGAAAGGAATCAAATTTGCTGTAACCATGGGTTATCCATAATTAATTTTGAATTTTGAAGTTGTTATAATTAGTTTCTATTAGGTTGAATGAATGGTAATATGCAACAATTGTGGGTTGTCCAAGATATCACGAATGTTGAAATTCACACTATTTATTGCCATTGGATCTAAATGAAGAAATATGGATAAAAATCATGGATAGCCACTAAAATTCAAGAAGTTTGAAGTATGCATATTTATTTGCAATTGGAGGAAGAACAAAAAATTAATAAAAATTGTGGGTCATAGTCCATGAAAATCGTGATTTTTGTGAAAAAAAACTTTAATTGCCATTGGCTTGAAACCAACAAAAATAGACTAAATTGATGAATTATAACCTATGAAAATTACAAACTTTGTGGGACGGACGATCAAGTGCATTGAGTTGGAACGAACGAAAATAAGCAAATATCGTGAGTTATAGCCCATAAAATCACAAATTTAAAAATATGCTTAATCATCATTGGGCCGAAACAAACTTAACTCGTGGGTTGAACCAATGAAAACCGTGAATTTTAAAGTACACGAACTTATTTGTCATTGGGCAAAAAACTAAATGAAAGTTAATAAAAATCATTTGCTATATCTAATAAAAATCATTTGCTATATCTAATAAAAATCACGAATTTTAAAGTATGCATGCTTGCTGTCATTGGGTTGAAACAAATGTTAAAGCACAAAAATCATGAGTTAATAATATATGAAATTGTGAATTTTGAAATGTATAAAAATGGACAATTCGTGGGTTAAAGCCTATGGAAGTCGTGAATGTTAAGGTATGCATACTTATTTGCCTTCAAGTCAAAAAAAGAGGATTGACAAAATAAGCTGGTCATAGCCCCATGAAAATTACAATTTTTCAAGAAAAAATTTAAACAAACAAAAATTAACAAGAATCCTAGTTATAGCATATTAATTTCATAAATTTTGAAAACTGTGGGTAATAACGTATGAAATTCGTGAAGTTTAAAGTATGCATAACTTGTCCTATCAGGCTAAAATGAACGAAAATTAGCAGAAATCTTGGGTTAAGTCGATGAGAATCACAAATTTTTAAATATGTTAAATTACTTGCCATTTTGAAGAAATGAAAAAATTACAAGAATCATGAGTTATAACTTTTTAAATTCGCCAATTTTGAAGTAGTCATAATTAATTGTCATATGTTTGAGTGAACAATAATGATAAAAAATCGTCGGTTATAGCCCATTATTCTTGAATGTTGAAGGTTGCACAGTTAATTGCTATTGTGTTGCAACGACCAAAAACGGAAAAAAGTCATGAACTGCCTATGAAAATCACAATTTTCGAAGCATAAATACATACTTTCCAATTGGTCGAATAGCGAAAATTGACAAAAATCATGGGTAACCTATGAAAATCGCAAATATTTGGGTACGCGTGATTTATTGCTATTAGGTCGGAACAAATAAAATTGAGCAAGTATCATGAGTTACAGCCCATAAAATCGAGAATTTTAAAATATGCTTAGTTAATTAATTGTCACCGGATCATAAATAATAAAAATGGACAAAAATCATGGGTTATAACCGATGACAATCATAAAATTTGAAGTATACATACTTATTTATCTTTGGGCCAAAATTAACAAAAATTGTGAAATTTGAAGTATACACATATCTATCATTAGGTCAAAATGAACGAAAATTAACAAAAAATGTAGGTTATAAACCAAAATGATCCATTTTGAAGTACACATTTGTTGTCATTGCGTAGAAAAATGAAAATGCACAAAAATCATGGGGTACGATCCATGTAATTGCGAATTTCGAAATGTACATTTCATTAATTGCTAGTTAGGTCGAAACAGAGAAGTGAACAAAATTTGTAGGTTGAACCCCATGAAAGTAGTGAAACTTTAAGGAATGCATTCACCTTTGTTAGAACAAAATTGGTCAAAAATCGTTAGTTATACCTTATGAAAATCACGATTTTTGAAAAAAACTTGATTACCATGAGATTGAAATGAATGAAAATGGACACAAATCGTGCTTATAGTTATAGCCCATGAATTTCGAGAATTTTGAAAATCATGGGTAATAACCAATGAATATCACAAATTTTAAAGTACACACAATTAGTTGACATCTAGTCGAAATGAACAAAATTGATAAAAATATTGGGTTGTAGCCCACAAATATTGCAAAATGTAAAATTTCCATTAGGACGAAAACAACCATAATCGCCAAAATTTCCATTGAGACGAAAAGTAGTCATAATTAATTGCGCCAGTGTCGAATGAACAATGATAGACAAAAAATGTGTGTTACAGTCCATAAAATCGTGAAAATTGAAGTATGCACAGTTAATTGCTATTGGGTTGAAAGGAGCAAAAATAGACAAAAATCATATATTGTCATCCGAGAAAATCACAAATTTTGCAGTTTGCATACCAGTAGATTGAATAATGAAATTGACAAAAATCATGGGTCATAGCCCATGAAAATTACGATTTTTGATAAAAGAAAACTTAATTGTCATTCACTTGAAACTAACGAAAATAGACTAAAACCATAAGTTATAACTCATGAACTCATGAAACTCGCGAATTTGTTTAATACACATACACATCATTAGTTGCCATTTGGTTTAATTGAACGAAAATGAGAAAATATTATGGGTTATAGGTTTTGAAATCTTGAATTTTAAAATATTCTTAGTTAATTTCCTTTGAGTTGAAACGAAAGAAATTGATAAAATTCGTGGAATTTTATTACTCAAGTTAACCATGAATTTTGAAGTATGTGTAAGTATTTGTCTTGGGCCAAAATGAAGGGAAATTAACGAAAATTGTGAATTTTTTAAGCATATGAAAATTCACAAATCTCGAAAATCATTGATAATAACACATGAAAATATAAAATTTTTATGTATGCATAATTGCCATTGGATAAAAAATGAACGATAATTGACAAAAATCATGGGTTAATATCTTGAAAATTTTAAGTAAATATAATTACTTGCCATTAGGACGAAATAAACAAAATTTGTCACTACCGTGGATTAGCCTTTCAAAATCATGAATTTACAATAATTAATTGCCATTGGGTCGAATGAACAATAATAGACAACTCGTGAATTATAGTCCATGAAAATTGGGATCAATAGAATTCTACACATTTAATTGCTATTGGTTCAAAATGAATACAAATGGACAAACATCGTGGACTATAGCCATGGAAATAACGAATTTTGAAGTACACATACTTATTTTCCATTGACTTCGCTCGAAGATTAAAAATTAACAAATATCATGGTTTATAACCCATAAAATCGAGTAGTTTAGTGAAAGAAAATTTAATTGCTATTGGGTCAATGCTAATGAAAATAGATTAAGATCGTGAAAATTATGAATTTTTTAGTAAATATGATTAATTTTTTGGGTCAAAACAAATGAGCAAATATTGTGGATTAGCCCATTAAATTGCAATTTTGAAATATGCTTAGTTAGTTATCATTGGGTGGAAAGGAACAAAAATCATGAGCAATAATTTATGAAAATCGTGAATTTTGAAAGTATGTACACTTACATGTCATTGCGTCAATCGAATGAAAACTAACAAAACTCGTGGGTCATATATATATATAGCTCAAAAAAATTGTTTGTTATTCCTCATGAACATTACGATTTTTTAGGAAAAAACTTAATTGTTATTGGATTGAATCAAATGATAATTGATACAAATTGTGGTTATAACCCTTGAATTATGCGAATTTTGAAAATCATGGATAATAGCCCATAAAAATTATGAATTTTTAAGTACGCATAATTAGCTGACATTTGGTCGAAACGAGTGAAATTGACAAAAATCGCGGGTTATATGTTATGGATATTGTGAATTTTGATGTATAATTCCTTGTCATTAGGATGAAAAGAACCAAAATTGCCAAAATCGTGTATTATAACTTATCAAAATCGCGAGATTGAAGTGGTCATAACTAATTGCAATTGTGTCGATTGAACGGTAATGGACAAAAATCATGGGTTATATGCTCATGAAGTCGCGAATATTGAAATTCGCACTATTAATTGCTATTGAGTTAAAACAAACAAAAGTGGACAGAAATTTTAGATTATCACCCTAGAAAATCATGAATTTTGAAGTACACATTGGTTACCCATTATGCTAGTAACAAAATTTGATAAAAATCGCGGGTTATGTCCCATGAAATCACGATTTTTAATAAAGAAAATTTAATTGTCATTTGTTCGAGACTAGCAAAATTGGAATAAACTCTTGTGTCATAAACTTATGATGCACGTGAATTTTTTTGGTACGCATGATTAATCAACATTGGGTTGAATCCAACAAAAACGATCAAATATCGTGGATTATAGCCCATGAAATCATGGATTTTGAAATATTCTTTGTTATTTTCCATTGGGTTGAACAAACAAAAATGGACAAAAATCGTGAGATATAACTCATGATAAGTGAGAATTTTTAAGTATACATACTTATTTATCTTCATCCATAGCAAATGAAAATTAAAAAAATGTGTGTTATAATTTGTTGCCTTTCGGTTGAAATAAGTGAAAATGCACAATAATTGCTGGTTATAACCCATAAAAATTGTGAATTTTGAAGTGTACACCTAATTTATAGCCATTACGTTGAAACATACAATAATGGATTAAAGCCTAATGAAAATCGTGAATTTGAAGGTACACATTCATGATTGCCATGTGGTCTGAAAATGAAAATTGACAAAAATTGTTTGTTGTAGTCCATGAAAAAGACCATTTTTGAAAGAAAACTTAATTGTTATTTAAGTCGAAACAAACAAAAGTTGAAAAATATGTTAGCCCATTGTAAATTTTCAAAATGGTGGATAACAGCACATAAAACTCCAAAAATTTGAAGTAGGCATAATTAATTGCCATCACATAAAGACAGAACAAAATTTGACCAAAATCGTGGGTTATATATAACCCACGAATATTGCGTTTTTTCATGAATGTATAATTCCTTACATTGGGACGGAGTAAACAAAACTTGTCACAATCATGGGTTATAACCATCAAAATTGAGAGTTTTGGAGTAGTCAAGATTGATTGCTATTGGATTGAATGAACAATAAATCCAAAGTCGTGGGTTATCGCCTATGAAAATCATGAACATTGAACTCTGATAATTAATTGCTATTTGGTCTCAACGAAAAAAATGGAAAAAATGGACTATACTTGTTTTCCATTGGCTAGAAGAACGAAAGTTGACAAAAATCATGAGTTATAACCCTTAAAAATTTCATAGTTTGGTGAAAAAAAATTTAATTGTCATGGGTCCGAAACTAACGAATGTAGACTAACATAATGGGTTATAACCCTTGAAAACTGTGAATTTTTTGTACACATGATTAATTGGTATTGGGACCAAACGAACGAAAATAAGCGAATATTGTGGGTTGTAGCCCATGATATCACAAATTTTGATTTATGCTTAGTTAATTGTTATTGGGTTGAAACAAACAAAAATGATAGAACTCATGGGCTTTAACCCATGAAAACCATGAATTATGAAGTACGTTTACTTATTTGTCATTGCATTGAAATGAATGAAAACTAAGAAAAACCATGGGATATAGTCTATGAAAATCATTGCTTATAGGCCATGAAAAACGTGATTTTTGAAGGAAAAAACTCAAATCTCATTGGGTTGAAATGGAAAAAAAAGTTGACACAAATCGTTGTTATAACCATGAATTTTGCGAAATTTGAAAATCGTGGGTATTAACCCGTAAAAATCGCGAATTTTGAAGTATGCATAAATAGTTGACATTTGGTCGAAAGGAACAAAAATTAACAAAAATCATGGGTAATGGCCCATGAATAAGTATGTATAATTACTTGCCATCGGGACAAAAATAACTAACATTGCCAAAATCATGGGTCATAACTTATAATCCATAAAATTGTGATAAAGTAGTCGTAATTAATTGCCATTATGTCAAATGAACGATAATAGAAGTTCATACAATTGTTATTGGGTTGAAATGAACAAATATGAACAAAAATCATAGACTATCACACATGAAAATTACAAATTTTGAAATATGCATACTTATTGTCCACGGGGTCAAACAACAAAAAATGAAGAAAATCATTGGTTATATAGCCATGAAAATAGTGATTTTTATGAAAGAAAATTTAATTGTCACTTACGAAGATAAACTAAAATCATGGGTTATAACTCATGATACTCGCAAATTTTTTAAGACATGCAATATTCTATGAAATCATTTTAATCCATGAAAATCACAAATTTTTTAGTATGCATGATTAACTAGCATGGAATAAAAATAATGAAATTGAGAAACTATTGTGGGTTATAAGCCCATGAGATTGCGGTATTTGAAATATGATTCTTAGTTAATTGCTACTTGGATCGATGCAAACAAAAAAGACAAAAAATGAGGGGTATAACAAGCGAAATTAACAAAAACTTGATTTTTTGAAGTACAAATAGTTGTTTGACATTGGGTCAAAATGAACCAAATTAATGGTTTATAGCCCACAAAAATTGTGAATTTTGATGTATACATAATTAGTTGTCATTGGGTCTAATAAATGATAATGCACAAAACTTGTGGGTTATAACTCATAAATATTGCGAATTTTGAATTGTATGCCTAATTTATTGTCATTTGGTCGAAATAGAAAAAAAGACATGTATTGTGGCTTATAGTCCACAAAAATTGTGAATTTTAAGTTATGCATGGTTATTTTCCATTGGATCAAAAAAACGTAAATTAATAAAAATCGTTTGCTGTAGCTCATGGAAATCACAATTTTTGAAGAAAGAAAAGTTAACTATCATTGGGTTGAAACAGATGGATATTGAAAAAAATCGTCGGTTATAGTCCAAGAAATTCATAAATTTTAAAAATCATGGGTGATAGCCCATGAAAATCGTGAACTTTGAAGTACGCATTATTAGCTACTATAGGGTTGAATCAGACAAAAATTGTCAAAAATCATGGGTTATAACCCATGAAAGTTGTGAATTTTTGAAGTATGTATAATTAGTTGCCACTAGGACAAAAGGAATAAAAATTGTATGTATAATTAGTTGCCACTAGGACAAAAGGAATAAAAATTGCCAATATCGTGGGCTAAAACTATCAAAACTGTAAATCACATATTTTTGAAATAGCCATAATTAATTGTCATTCAGCTGAATGAACAATAATGGACAAAATCATGGGTTACAACTTCCTGGACTTTATTTCTCTTCAATTTTGTCTCAACCAGAGCAAATAAAGAAAATCTAATATATACAAGAAATTTTCTAAAATCTTTCTATTTATGAGGGTTATCAAGTCCTTTAATATTCTAACATCCAAAATTAATCATCCAGGGTTAGAGAGAGGAGGTTTACCCCCAAGAAGTTCTCCTTCCCCTTTCAACTCCTCTTGAGACCTAATATTCCCCTTCGACCTGGCAGGCCTTCTCTAACAATATTCTCCCCAGGACCAAAATCATTTCTATATTTGATAAATACAGCAAAAGAATTAGCACCCAGGACACCATATCTTTGAGAAATATTAGCAGCTTTATCAGAACCTTCTTTTGTAGAAGACAAAGATTCCACTTACGTAGCTTTTGCTTTTATGTGCTCCCATCTTCCATTGATCATCTCCATTGCCAGAAACAACTTGCTCAGGCAAATTTTTAGGTGCCCCTACTTGCTTAGTTGGGAACTTGGGGCTTTTTTCACACATTTGTCAGCATTATGTCCGAAAATTGCACTCTTTACGTCTCTCAGAAATCCATTCATAGATTACCATCTGAACAAATTCCTTACCTCCTAAACTACAAAGAGTTATACTGTCAGGCAACTAGGGTGAAGCCTATATTTCCACACAAACTCTAGTAATTATGGCAAGCATTTGCAGTCATAATAAATGCTTTTCTGTTAATTGAGAATTGTGTTTCCTCACATTTGTTTTATTTGTATCTTCTAATTTTCTGAATCTACAGTCTAGGGGTTCAAGGCAGGATGGTACTGGAGTACATGACAGCATTGTGAATCAGCGTCTCACAAAGGTGTGCTTTTATTTGTGCAGTCAACTCAGCTGCAGACGTGCAGCTAGAACCCACTGAACATATTTTAGCTTCTTTTCTGTACATCTTATTAAAAACTAACCGAGATTGCATTTTAGATAGATAGTGTTGAGTCTTTAAACAACCGTGCTACTTATTGGAATGACCAATCGAAAGGATTTGTTGGATGAAGCCTTGTTAAGGTAATTCACTGCCCCTTATGGGTTGTATGATAAACTGTTAAACAATTTCAGTCTCACGCTGATAGATGTCTGGAGCAGTGTTCTAATACTTTGCTTCAGCATTAGGAATTTAATTCAATAAGCTTGTTCTCTTTCTGATTTGTTGTATTGTAGGAAAGCAATGCTATTAGGCCATGGTGAACTTATAATAGCTTGATGTCCGAGGCACTTCTCTTATATACCTTGGCAGCCCTATTCTGGAGCGATGCAGGTACACTCAAGTTGCTACTCGTATTTATTTTGTAAAATTCTAAACTCCTGTATATGTTATCTTCATAGATGCACCGTAACAGTTAGATGACCTCAGCTATTCTTCTGTATTACAAGCTTTTTGCAGACTAAATGGTATCAATGATTGTGGTGAGAGACGCAAGCATATCTATCAAAAAGCTATGCTACTCGTGGAGCAAGTTAAAGTGAGCAAAGGCAGCCCTGTTGTTACTTGCCTCTTGGAAAGTCCTGGTGCCTGGTAGGATCCACAATAGCTCTTTTCTTCACCTTAGTCTGTCTGTTGTTCATTCCTCTTATATCACCCTCCTGCATCCAGTGGTAAGAGGCAATGACAGCAATGACTCGTATTGATAGCGATTTCCCCAATGTCAAGATCATAAGTCCATATATTTTGTGCCACTTATGTTTTTTTTCTCCTTAACGATGAAACTTATTTTTTTCTATGGTAGATTTCTGCAGAATCCATGATTGGTCTCAGCGAAAACACTAAATGTGCACGAATTGTCAAGGTTTGTTGCAAATATTTTAGTGCATTTCCCGAATTCTTTTCTTGCTGTCTAGGAATATGGAAAAGCTCACATTGGGCATCCTTCTGACTAATGAATCTTATATTGGTGTCATGTTTCAAACTTTTAATCAACATAACTGGATTCAAATATTTGTATTATATGCATTAGGTTACCCTCAAAATATTTTTTTCGGTCTTTCTAGGAGGCATATTTTGGAAAACTGTATAAAACTCATCTTTTCCCTCTTTAAAGAATGCTATGACGTCACTATATCTCTTAACTCTATCCAAATATTAAGATGAGCAAAACATACACCTTTGTTTTCTCAAAATCTTTTATTTAAAGATGTTTTGACATTTTTACATTTTAAAGAAATATCTCAAAATTTTTAATTTCTTTTTGACATTTTTAATTGTAGATGTGACTTAGTTGTCTTTGCTTACAATCCTACTCATCCATTAAACAATCTAAGAGAACTAAAATATATATGAAAGTATTTATCTATTCTTTCAAATATTTAGATTTTTGTTGAGTGTGTATATTTATAAAATTTTAAGTAATCGACATATATAATCCAATACATATTTGGTGCTTTACGTTTATTCATTAACCATCCAATTTTTTCATGTTCTATTATATTGATCATGTATTATTCTTTTTGCTAGAGTACTATATATTTATGTTCTTATTTCCTTCTTTTCACTATATCCTATTTGAATAACTATTTCATGGCAGTGTCCGAAGTGATCGCTTCTTTTCAATCCTAATGTAGACCTTTGAGGATGCTTACAGATTCCAGTAAAGCATTATAGTCCTTGATGACATTGAAAGGTAGTCCTTAGAGCTCCTAACTTCTTAGTTTTGATTATTTACAATTATGTACAATATTCATCATGTTCTTCTGGTGGAAATTTTAGGACTTGTTTGGCAACTGCTCAAAATGTGGCTAGGTTTGGCCCTAGTCCCTTTTTGGGGAGAAAAGTGTTTGGCAAAACTTAGACTAAGATTGACCCAACCCTCTAAATTAGTTCTTTTGTAGACCATGCCCGCCTTAGTTTACAAAAGGCCTAGTTTAGAATAAAACCGGGTTAGGTTATCCCGACTCTATGATGTTTGTGCGCATGTGTTTATGCCTAGAAATTTTCATGTTTTTATGAGATGTAACATACAAATTTTGTCCATTTTCATTCATTTCAATTCAAGGATTTTTTTTTTGCAAAGTCCAAAATTTACTATTTTATGAATTATAACCAACAATTTTGGCCGTTTTAGTTGTTTTAGCCATTGATAAATAAGTTTGTGAAGTCCAAAATTCACGATTTCATGAGCTATGACATACGATATTCGGCCATTTTAAGTCGTTATGACCAATTGGCAAATTATTTTATGGTGATCAAAATTTAAAATTTCGTGAGCTATAATCCATGATTTTCGACCATATTTTGTTCACGATTTCGTAAGCTGTAACTTACAATTTTTAGTCGTTTCGACCTATTGGAAAATAATTTCATAGAGTCCAAAATTCATGTTTTCATGAGCTATAATTCACGATTTTTTATCATTTTCATTCATTTTGACCGAAGAAAAACATTCGCGGAGTTCAAAATTCACGATTTCATGAGTACAACTCATGATTTTTGGCTATATTTAGTCGTTTCGTTTTGACTCATTGGTAAATAATTTCGCGGAGGCTAAAGTTCACTAAAACATGAGGTAACCTACGATTTTTTTAGTAGTATCAACCTATTGACAAATAATTTTGCGGAATTTAAAATTCATGATTTCACGAAATTACAACTCACATTAGCAAGTAATTTCAGGGAGGTCAAAGTTCACGAAGTCATGAGCTAACTCATGATTTTTTGGCAATTTTAATTTTTTTGACCCAAGGGAAAAAAATTTGCGAAGTTTCGCGAAGATCAAAATTCCCAATTTAATTAGCAATAATCCACGATTTTTGACCACTTTAAGTCATTTTGATCCATTGACAAATAGTTTTGCATGAGTTCGTGAATTATAACCATGATTTTTGATCATTTTAGTTGTTTGATCCATAGATAGAATTTCGCGGTTGTCAAATTTAACGATTTCATGAGCTATCACCCATGATTTTTGATAATTTTTATTCGTTTCGACCAATTAGCAAATATTTTAGTGGTTGCTAGAATTCACCTTTTCATAAGTTATAACCCATAATTTTTAGCCATTTTAGTCGTTTCGACCCGTTGACAAATAATTTCGTGGATGCTAACGTTCATGAATTATGAGCTGAAATTTATGATTTTTGGCAATTTCTAATTTCGACACATTGACAAATAATTTCGCGGAGTCTAAAATTTAATATTTCATGTGCTATAACTTATAATTTTTTGGCCATTTTAAGTCATTTTGACCGATTGACGAATAATTCGCGATGGTCAAAATTCATGTTTTTATGAGCTATATCCCATTAATTTTGTCGATTTTCGTTCATTTCGAACCAAGGGATAAATTTTTGTTGAGTCTAAAATTCACAATTTCATGATCCATAACCCATGGTTTTTGACCATTTTTAGTCGTTTCGACCTATTGTTAAATAATTTTTCGGAAGCTCAAATTCACATTTTTCATGAGTTATAAAATTTTAACTATTTCTGTTCGGTTAAACCCATTGGCAAATAATTTTTCGGTGGCCAAAATTCATAATTCGTGAGCAATAAATCATAATTTTTGGTTATTTTATTCATTTCAACCTATTTGTAAATAATGTTGTGAAGTCCAAATTTTAGGAATTTATGAGCTATAAATAACCCATGATTTTTGGTCATTTTTAATCATTTCGACCCTTTGGCAAATAATTTTGCGGACTCTAAAATTCATAGTTTCATGAACTATAACTCACGATTTTTTAACATTTTAAGTTGTTTCGATCCATTAACATAATTTCGCGGTGACAAAAATTCACGATTTCGTGAGCTATAATCCATGATTTTTGACCAATTTTAGCGGTTTCGACCAATTAGTACAACATTTTGCTGTTGCAAAAATTCTCTTTTTTATGAGATGTAACTCACTATTTTTTGTAAAATTTAGTTGTTTCGACCCATTGGCAAAAAATTGTGGTTGCCAAAATTCACGATTTTGCAAGCTATTAGCTATGATTTTTGGCTATTTTCGGTTGTTTCGACCATTGTCAATTAATTTCGCGGAGGCTAAAATTCATGAATTCTTAAGCAACTTTTGGTCATTTTTTGTCGTTTCAACCTATTGATAAAAAGAATTTGTGGAGTTCGAAATTCACGATTTTAATGAGCTTTGATCCATAAAATTTGTCTATTTTAAGTCGTTTCGAACCATTGGCAAATAATTTCACGATTGCCAAAGTTCATATTTTTATGAGCTATAACACGATTTTTGTCCATTTTTTGTTCATTTCGACCTCATGGAAAACATTTCGCAGGGTCCAAAATTCATGATTTCATAAGTTATAATCCACGATTTGTTGCCATTATAGTCGTTTCCACCAATTGACAAATAGTTTTACGAAGGCCAAATTTACGAATTCATGAGCTATTACTCATATTTTTTTCTTTTTTAGTCATTTTGACCAATTGACAAATAATTTCGTATTGGGTAAATTCACGATTTCGTGAGTTATTCATGATTTTTTTATCTTTTTCAGTCGTTTCGACTAATTGCATAAATAATTTTGCGATAGCCAAATTTTATAATTTCGTGAGCTATGAAGCATAATATTTGACCATTTTTAACCGTTTCCACTTATTGGATAAATAATTTCCCGGTGGCTAAAATTCCCGAAATTCATGAGCTATAATCCATTATTATTTACCCATTTTTAGTCATTTCGACCCATTTGCAAAGAATTTTGGTGGTTGTCAAAATTCATGATTTCATGAGCTATAACCCATGATTTTTTTGCAATTTTTAGTCGTTTTAACCGATTGGCAAATAATTTTGCTGATGTCAAAATTCACAAATATATGACCTATAACCTGTTATTTATGGCCATTTTTAATTAGTTCGACCTATTAAGAAATAATTTTGTGAAGGTCAAAATTCATGTTCTAATGAGCTATAATTCATGATTTTTGATTGTTTTTATTCATTTAAACCCATTAGCGAATAATTTTTTGGCGGTCAAAATTTTCTGACAGTCACTCCAGAATAAGGAGATGGGCGTTCGTGAGCTATAACTTATGATTTTTGGCGATTTTTACTCTTCTTGACCATTTATAAATAATTTTGCGAAGTCGCAAATTTAGGAATTCATGAACTACAACCCTTGATTTTTGGTCATTTTAGTTGTTTTAGACTTATTGGTAAATAATTTCGGGAAGTTTAAAATTCACGATTCAGTAAGCTATAACTAACGATATAGTTTTGACCCACTGTCAAAGAATTTCACGGTGGCCAAATTTCACGATTTCATGAGATATAGCTGATGTTTTTTAATTACTTTTTAATTGTTTCGTTCTTTTGGCAAATAATTTCGTGGCTATCAAAATACTCGATTTCCTAAGTTATGACCCACAGTTTTTGGCCATTTTTAGTCGTTTCGTCCTATTGACAAATAATTTTGTGGAGATCAAAATTCAAGAATTCATAAGCTCGACTTAGGATTTTTGTGGAGTTCAAATTTCATGATTTCATGAACTATAAGCTATGATTTTCGCCATTTTTTATTGTTTCTATTCATTGGTAAATACTTTCACGGAGGCCGCATTTTACGAATTCATAAGTTACGTAACTCATTGTTTTGTCATTTTAATTGTTTTGACCCATTAGTAAATAATTTTGGGGAATCCAAAATCTATGATTTTATGCGCTATAACCCACGATTTTTTGCTATTTTAAGTCGTTTCGATCCATTAGCAAATAATTTTTTGGATGGCCAAAAAAATTACTATTGCGTGAGCTATATCCCTTAATTTTTAAAGCATTTTAGTCGTTTCGACCCAGTGGTAAAGAATTTTGCAGTGGCTAATTTTCACGATTTTTTGAGCTATAACTCATAAATTTTAGCAAATTTTGGGCATTTTGATCCTTTGGTAAATAATTGAGGTTGTCAAAATTCATAATTTCGTGAGTTATAACCTAAAATTTTTGGTCATTTTTGTCGTGTCGAATTATTGGCAAGTTATTTTGAAGAGTCTAAAATTAACCATTTCTTGAGTTATAACCCATGATTTTTTGCTATTTTAGTTGTTTAGACCCATTAGCAAAAATTTCTGGGTGGTCAAAATTCTCGATTTTGCATGCTATAACTCATGATTTTTGATAATTTTTAATCGTTTTGACCAATTGGATAAATAGTTTTGTGAGTTGAAAATTCAAGTTTTAATGAGTTATAATCCACGATATTTTTCCACATTCACTTATTTCGACCTAAGGGAAAAAAATTTACAGAGTCCAAAATTTACGATTTCATGAGCTATGTAACCCATGATTTTTGACAATTTATAGTAGTTTCAACCTATTGATACATAATTTTTCGGAGGCCAAAATTCACGTTTTCATGAGCTATAACCCATGATTTTTGGCCAAAATTCATGCTTTCTATAACCTTGTTATTATTTTGGCTATTTAGTATTTAACTATACATGGTTTATTATGGATTTAAGATTGCTATCTTTTTTTGGGCAAATTTATATGAATTTAATTCATATTTTTATGAATTATTATAGTTAAATAATTTAAAAAATAGCCAAACGCCTAGGCGTTTAGGCGCTAGGTGCTGGATCAAGCGCCTAATCCGCCTAGTGCATTCTGTAACATTGGTTTGGACTCATTGGCGAATAAATTCGCGAAGACTAAAATTCATAATTTAGTGAGGTATGACCTACGATTCTTGGACATTTTTAGTAACTGTCCCACTGAAAAGTAATTTCGCGACAGTCAAAATTCACATTTTCATGAGCAAATGATTTTGCATTGGTCATATTTCACGATTTCGTAAGTTATAACCCTTGATTTTTTTTTCAATTTTAGTCGTTTCGACCTATTGACAAATAATTTAATGGGGACTAAAATTCATTAATTCTTAAGCTATAACCCATGATTTCTAGATATTTTTAGTTATTTTGATCTATTAGTAAATAATTTCGTGGGGTTTAAAATTTAAGATTTCATGAGGTATAACCCATAATTTTTGGCCATTTTGAGTCATTTTGACCAATTGGCAAATAACTTCACGATGGCCAAAAATTCATGTTTTCATAAGCTAAAGCCCATGTTTTTTGGTCATTTTTTGTCGTTTTGACACATTTGTTGATAATTTTACGAAGGTGAAAAATCATAATTTATTAGCTTTGACACATTCGTAGTTTCGACCCATTGACTAACAGTTTCGCGCATGTAAAAATTCAGGAATTAATGAGCTATAACCTACGAATTTTTACTATGTTTAGACGTTTCGAACCATTGGTAAAAACTTTTGCGGAGTAAAAAATTAACGATTTTATAAGCTGTAACCTACAAGTTTTGTTACTATTTTTCGTTGTTTTGACCAATTAGCAAAGAATTTTGTGATGGTCAAAATTTACGTTTTCATGAGCTATATTCCCCGATTTTTTGTACTTTTTAGTCGTTTCCACCCATTGGCAAATAACTTCGCGGAGGTCAAAATTCACGATTTTGTGAGCTATAACCTATGATTTTTAGCCATTTTTAGTTGTTTCGATCTATTGACAGAAAATTTCACAATTGCCAAAATTCACGAGTTTGTAAATTATAACCTATGATTTTTGGCCATTTTTAGTTGTTTCGACCAGTTGGATAAATAATTTCTCGGCTTTCAAAATTCACAATTTTGTGAGTTATAATCCATAATTTTTTATTATTTTTAGTTGTTTCAACCAATTAGCAAATAACTTTGTGGAGTTCAAAATTTATATTTTCGTGAGTTATAGCCCACGATTTTTGTCTTCGACCTAAGGGAAAATCTTTAAGGAGTCCAAAATTTACTATTTCATGAATTATAACTCACTATTTTGGCCATTTCCAATGATTTCGACTCATTGAGAATTAATTTTGTGGATGTCAATATTCATGTTTTCTTGAGCTATAATTCATGATCATTTAGACAAATTACAATAATTTCGCATGGCCAAAATTCATGATTTCTCGAGCTATAACTCATCATTTTTGGCCATTTCTATTCATTTTTGTTTCGGGTCTTTTGAATTATAATTGGCTCGGATTACAACTCGAAAGAAACTGCAAAGAAACAAAAAAATTTATATTAAACCGGGTCCTTTTCTATGTGTCGGTAGAGCGTCGATCTTGTACTTTATTGACGGTCCGAACGATTAACGATAGGTCTTTCACTGATTGATAATCTCTGATCTCTCTGTAGATGTTGAAGTCTTCTCTAGATGAAGAGATACTAAGTATTGAAGTGGCTAAAATTCGAGATGGTTGATTAAAAACTAAGTCTAGTAGATACAAGTGCCCCAAAATGAACAATCTCCCCTCCTCTTATAGGCTGAGAGAGACGGAGTTCGTAGCTATTAAATGTAGATTAAGTAGCTATTAGCTTAGGAGATAATGGGGAGGATTCGTTTCCTCAAAAATAGCTTTTGAAACGGTCAATAGTGAGGTCCGCCAATAACGGTCAGCGAAAAAGCTTGCTATGCCGTCGTGTGCGAAGTTTTCCTAGTGATCGTGGGAGATCCACTTTCTTTAAGGTGTAGATGACGTGGCCCACGTGGGTCTCCTTGGGTGAAGTTTGCATAATGCTATGAGGCGGACTTCGCCGATAAGCTTGGATTTGACTCAAAATCCTAGCTTGAGCACGTCGTTTGCCTCGACCGACTTGAGGACACCTTTCAACTCGATCTAGAGTCTGATTTGAGAATTGACTCGGCCCTAACCACTCTTTGACTTGGATGAGTTGGGCCATAGTCTATCATGTAGTCAAGTTCGCATGCAACTTGAGCGAACTTCGCTGTAGCCTATCATGGCTTGTATTTGAGCCAATCTGAAGTATTTAACCCATGGGCGTTCACTTCTTAAATTCAAATTGTGCATTAGCTTAGGGGAAAGTATATTTTAGCCATCTACAATTTCGACCAATTAGCAAATAATTTCGCGAGGCCTAAATTTATGATTTCATGAGCTATAATCACGATTTTTTGCCATGTTTAGTTGTTTTGACCTATTAGCAAATAATTTCATACTGTCCAAAATTAATGAATTCATGAGCTATAACATATGATTATTTACCATTTGTAGTTCCTTCGACCCTTTGGTGAATGGTTGCGCAAAGTCTAAATTCATGAAAAAAATTTCATGAGTTATAATCATAGTTACACAACATGAGGTACATAGCGGGTCACGATATAATTCATGAGCTATAATCAGTACGCAAGTTCAGTTAGTGGTATGTTGTAAATTTTTTTCCAGGTGCGCTTAAAGTTTTTCCAAAGTACATAGTAGAAAACTAGAAAGCTAATTATGAATTTTAATATTTTTTTCATATAAAATACTTAAATACTTCTTTTTGATGGAGTTTGTTTCTTTATTTTGTTTTTTTTCGCAGAGCTTGTCTTAGGATCATGGTTTCGTTTTACATTTAATTAACATATATATTTAGTTACGGTAAAGTCATTAGTTCATATACTCTATTGTGTCTCTCTCTTTACTTAATTGCACACATTGCATTGCATCTTACCCACGTGCACTTTAAAGAGGCTTTACATCTAGCATAATTGTAAGCAGTGCGCCAATTTTGAGGAAACAGTTCATGTATCGGGGGAAATCTGTTCACAAATGTACATGGAATCGGTTCGCAGGAGTGTAGGCAATAAAAATTGCCTTTACACAAGAGAGCTCAAACCTTGCCTATTTGAGTTTGTCTGCATTCAAGAGGCCAAGCCAAAGCTCGCATGTTTGCTTGACTTGCTAGCACAAGTCAAGCTTGCCTGCATTTAAGAGGCCAAGCCATGCTCATCTGCACGAGCTAAACCTCGTCTGTTTGAGTTCGCTTGTGTGCTAAAAGCAAGCAAAGCTCGCCTACACGAGCCGAACCTCGCCTGTTTGCTTGACTCGCCAACATGAGTCAAGCTTGCCTGATTATCGAGCTCGACAGCACGAGCTCGACCTCGCTTGAATGCCTTACTCGCTCACACGCTCGAGGGGCACACCAGCCGACCCTGCCTGTTCGCCAAGCTCGCCTGAATGTTCAAGCAGCTCTCAAGCTCGCTTGCAAGCTCGTCAGCCCTACCTGAACAGTGCAAGCGACTGCTTGCTTGTGGGAGTGGGCCCACCCACTTCCCACGTCCTGGGTAATGACGCATGGCTCTCATCACCCCTATAATGATCACATTCCATAACTATAAGGGGAGTATGCTACTCCTTACTCCTATTAGTGGTCACATCTCACAAATCAATGGATGACCCATGTCTTGCCTTGCCTATTTATGTGCCTCCTTTGGCAACGTTAAATAAAGGGGGGGGGATCATTTGGAGACTTTCTCTTAAGCTGGATCATTTGGAGACTTTCTCTTAAGGCTGGTCTTGTGTCTTGCTCTTGGCTGGTGATTAGACTCTACAAGCAGAGGCCTCCATTGGCTTGTTTGGTTGAACATTCTTGGTTATAAGCTTGGATTGTTGAAATAGACTTAATCTGAACTCTCAGATTTGAGGCTCATTAGCTCTCTTCAAACTCTTGCATTGTAGCCCTTTCTAAGTTTTCGGCCTTGATACTCATCAAGCTCGGGTATAATCGAACTCAATCATACAAGAGCTTCTACTACGTACTGAAGCTCAACCGCAATTTCGATCGAATAGTCCAAGGGAAGCAAATTCAACGTAAGCATTCGAGGGAGACATCCTATCACTGCCGAAGAATCCACGTTAAACAAGAAGAGCATTCTCTTCGCTTCTGTTGTAATTTTAATTTCTTGATTTGTAATAAGTCATTCTTATTAATACAAATCCCCTCCCTTTCAGAAGGAATCAATTTTTACTCCCCTACAAGGAACTGTACGACCGTTCGAGAAATTGTACGACCGATCGAAGGGGGTCCAGGGAATCGTGGAACAATGGTTATAACCCATTATTATTTACCATTGTTATTCACTTTGACTTTTTGGCAAATAATTTCACTATGGTTAAATTTCGAGTGCTATAACCTATAATTTTAGAGAATTTTTACTTGTTTCAACCCATTATCAAATAATCTTTTAGTTGCTAAAAGTCACGTTGTCGTGAGCTATAATCTACGATATTTGGCAATTTTTAGTTTTGATTCATTGGCAAATAATTTCACGGAATCCAAAATTCATGATTTCTTGAGCCATAACCTACGATTTTTATCCATTTGTGTTCATTTCGACCTTGGGAAAAAATTGTTGAAAATAAAATTCATGATTTCATGAGCGACAACCCATGATTTGGCCATTTTTTAGTTGTTTCGACATATTGGTAAATAATTTTGCAGAGGCTGAATTCACAATTTCAAGTGCAATAACCCACGATTTTTGGCCATTTGTAGTCGTTTCAGCACATTGACAATAATTTCGTGAAGGCAAAAATTTCACGAATTCATGACCTATAAATATTTGCTATTTTTTGTCATTTCCACTCATTAGGAAATAATTTCTTGTAGTCTAAAATTAACGATTTTATAAGCTTTAACCTATAATTATTTACCATTTTTAATCGTTTCAACCTATTGGTTAATAATTCTGCAGCGTCCAAAATTCACAAATTCATGAGCAAACCTACAACTTTTTGCATTTTGGTCGTTTCGGTCTATTGGCAAATAATTTCACGGTGGCAAAAATTCATGATTTCGTGAGCTATAACCCATTATTTTTTACCATTTTTAGTCATTTCGAATAACTGGATAAATAATTTTGGGGTGCCGAAAATTCACAATTTCATGAGCTATAACTCATTTTTAGTCGTTCGACTCATTAGAAAATAATTTCGTAGTGACCAAAATTCGTGATTTGGTGGGATAAAAACCCATGTTTTTTGGCCAAAATTCATGTTTTCACGAGCAATAACCCATATTTTTTTGTCAATTTTCATCCATTTCGACCCTAGGGAAAAAATTTCGCAGAGTCCATAATTCATAATTTTATGAAATATAACCCATAATTTTTTGAAAATTTTAGTCGTTTCAACCCATTGACAAAAAATTATGTGGTGAGCAAAATTCATGTTTCAATGAGATATAACCCACGATTTTGACCTTTTTTTTTATTTAGGCCCATTGGTAAATAATTTTACGAATATCCAAATTCATGATTTAGTAGGCTATGACCCACGATTTTTGGTCATTTTTAGTTGTTTCAACCCACTAGAAAATAATTTCATAAATACTAAAATTCATTTTTTATGGGCCACAACCAACGGTTTTTATCTATTTTCGTTCATTTTGACTTGAGGGAAAAAGCTTTGCAAAGATGAAAATTCACGATTTCATGAGCTATAAGTCCCATTTTCGATCATTTTTAGTCGTTTCAACCAAATTGCAAATAATTTCTCAAAGTTCCAAATTCATGATTTTTTGAGTTATATCTGACGTTATTTTTGGCTAGTTTTACTAGTTTCGATCCATTGTGAAATAATTTTGTGGTGGCCAAAATTTACTATTTCTAAGCTATAACTTACGATTTTTTATCATCTTCTATCGTTTCCACCCATTAGCGAATAATTTCGCCGTTGTTAAAAATTCAGGATTTCTTGAGCTATAACCTATGATTTTCGACCATTACAATCGTTCCGACACTTAGGCAAATAATTTCGCAAAGGCTAAAATTCACGATTTCATGAGTTATAACCTACAATTATCGGTTATTTTAGTCCTTCCGACACTTCGGCAAATAATTTTGCGATTACCAAAATTTATGATTTCAAGAGTTATAACCTACGATTATCGGCTATTTTTAGTCCTTCCGACACTTTAGCAAATAATTTTACGGATGCCAAAATTTACCATTTTTAGTCCTTCCGATAGTTTGGCAAATTTCCCGGATGCCAAAGTTCACGATTTCATGATTTATAACCCACGATTTTTTAGCATAATCGTTACAACCCCTTGGAAAATAAATTTGCGGAAGCTGAAATTCATGTTTTCAAGACCTATAATTCACGATTATCGGCCATTTTTATTCGTTTAGACCCATTAGTAAATAATTCAGCGGAGATCGAAATTCACGATTTAGTAAGCTATAACCCACGATTTTTTGTCAGTTTAGCTTGTTTCGATCCATTGGCAAATAATTTCACGGTGGCTAAAATTTACGATTTCGTGAGCTATAACTAGGGGTGCAAAATGGTACGGATTTATCCGGACCGATCGTAACCGTATCCGTTTAGAAAGCGAATATGGTTGGGAAATATTTAAACCGGTTGGATATGGTTTCGGATACGGTTATCGAGTCGAAATTGCGGATACGGTTCGGATATCTGGATATTTGAAATGGGCCATGTATAATACTTGTATTGGGTCTGTATTGGGTCGGGTTTATAACATATATCCGCAACCCGACCCAAATTCAACTCAAACACAACTTCAAACCCTAATTTTTATCTTTCCAAACCCCACCCCCACTCACCCAGCCTCCACCAGCCCCTGAGCTCCGCCTCCGCTGCCGAGCTCCGCCTCCCGCTCCGCCTCATCTTGATGCTCCGCCTCCGCCTCTTCAAGAAGTCCGCGGCCGCCTCATCTTGATCGACGCGACGATGACGCGACGACGACGTCCAACCTCCTCGTCTCCTCCTCAATTTGGTGTATCACTAAGGTGAATTCTAATTGTTGATAAAAGCCCTAATTTTTAGCATTTGTTGACTGAATTAAAAAATCGTAATTTATTTGATAAAAATCCCTAACCTATTAGTTCTAATTGTTTTATGTTGCATATATAATTGTAATTTGCATCATTATATTTTTTTGTTTGATTAAGTTTATAAATTTCAATGAATAGGTATTAGAATCATGTAATTTGCATCATTATATTTTTTTGTTTGATTAAGTTTATAAATTTCAATGAATAGGTATTAGAATCATGTCGTCTAATCCATCAGTAATTTCAATGAATAGGTATTAGAATCATGTCGTCTAATCCATCAGTTCAAGCTTCTAATGAAGAACCCACGGTCGAACCCTCCGTTGAACCGATCATTGAACCCGCAGTAGAAGAGTCTTCTATTAAAACAGAGGAAAAATCTGAAAAAAGGGGAAAAAAGTTGTAGTTTGTGAGGTCAGTTGTAGTTGTTGATTATCACATTTTAGTTATTATATTCATTATTTTTTATTTTTTGGTTTAGGGCCTGTTATGGTGTTATGAGGTTTGTCATACAAAATAGCAACAAAGTCTTGAGGTAACTTGTCTTACTTGTCTTACATTGCGAGTTATTAAAATCATATGTATTTTTTGTCATATCTTATTCATATCTATTTCCTAAATATCGAATTAGTATCCGTATCCAAACCGTATCCGAACCTCTAATATCCGAACCGTATCTGTTTCTGTTTAATGCGGTTATCATAATGTTTTTTTCTTAGCGATGAATATCTGAACCGTATTCGTATCCATTTTTAGAAAGTGGATATGGTTATGGTAAGGGTCATATCCGAATCGAATGCACCCCTAGCTATATAACCCATGATTTTTGACCATTTCAAGTCTTTTCGAACCATTAGTAAAGAATTTTGCGATGGCCCAAATTCACGATTTTGTGAGATATAACTCTTAATTTTTGACCACTTTAAGTCGTTTCAAACCATTTGCAAAGAATTTCACGATGGTCAAATTTCCTAATTTAATGAGCTATAACTTGTGCTTTTTAGCAATTTTTATTCGTTTAGACTCATTGGCAAATAATTTCGTGGTTGCTAAAATTCACGATTTCATGAGCTATGTAACCCATAATATTTTGCCAGTTTTAGTCATTTGGACCCATTAGTGAATAATTGCGGAGAATCCAAATTCACAATTTCATGAACTATAACTTATAATTTTTTTGCAATTTATAGTTGTTCCGACCCATTAGTAAATAATTGTGTTGTCGCCAAAATTCTCAACTTCGTAAGTTATAACTCTTGATTTTTAACCATTTTTAGTCATTTTGACCATTTTTAATCGTTTCTAACCATTAGTGAAGAGTTTTGCGATGGCTAAATTTTTTGATTTCATGAGCTATAACCCGCGATTTTTGATCATTTTTAGCCATTTGGTCACATTGGCAAATAATTTCCTGGTTGTCAAAATTCATGATTTCACAAGCTATAACTCATGATATTTTATCATTTTAGTCGTTTTGACCCATCGGTGAATAATTGCACGGAGTCCAAACTCATAATTTTATGAGTTATAACCCACAATTTTTTGTCGATTTTAGTCATTTTGGCACATTGGCAAATAATTTCAATGTGGCCAATATTCACGATTTTTTGAACTATAACTCATGATTTCGGTAATGTTTAGTTTCGACCTATTGGCAACTAATTTTGTGATTGTCAAAATTCATGATTTTGTGAGCTATAATCCTTCTTTGTTGCCCTTTTTAGTCGTTTCGAAACATTGGCAAAAAATTTCGCAGAGATCAAAATTCATGAATTCTTGAGCTATAACTATGAATTTTTGCCATTTTTGTTGTTTCGACCCCTTGGCAAAATATTTCGTGGTGGCCAAATTTTGTGATTTCGTGAGATATAACCTATGACTTTTGGCAATTTTTAGTCGTTTCTTTCTTCTGGTAAATAATTTTGTGGCTGCCAAAATTTACGATTTCGTCACCTGTAACCCATGATTTTTGATCATTTTTTTAGTTTCGACCTATTGGCAAATAATTTCGCGGAGGCTGAAATTCACTATTTCATGAACTATAATCCATGCTTTTTGGCCATTTTTAGTCATTTCGACCAATTAGCAAATAATTTCGTGGAGTCCAAAATTCACGATTTCATGAGCTATAATTCATATTTTTCGATCATTTTAAGTCATTTCGACCTATTGTCAAATACTTTTGCTGTGGCTAAAATTTATATTTTCATGAGCTATATAACCCATGATTTTTAGCTATTTTAAGTCGTTTCGCCCCCATTGACAAATAATCATGCACACAAGGAAACACGGAAGCTCATGCATGCATGACCATGCAAATTGACTATAGAGCATACGAAATTACAAATGCATGATTTTTCCCTGGGAAAAAGCATGCATTTGTATGCTCTATGTCCAATTTTTAGCCATTTAAAGTTGAATCGCCCCATTGACAAATAATCAAGCACCCAAGGAAACAAGCATGCTTATGCATGCATGTGCACACAAATTGGCCAGAGTATACAAATGCATGCTTTTTCCCAGGGGGCTATATGCTTGAGATGACCAAAAAAATTTATTCCACTTTTTATTCAGTTTTATTATATAATATTGGTGTTACGTATGAGACTTCTTGTTTTAGAAATAAGTTATCTGTTCTTCTTTGGCTATCTTTGTGTTATATCTCACACTGTTACTTCAGGTTACTGGGGTACGTTGCTATTGGATCTCGCTTTTCAAATATTATTTCGCAAACATTGTTGGTTCTTCTAAAACAGGCTTCCTCCAAAGGTTTTCTCTATACCTCGCCCTCTGTGATCAATGAATAAAGAGTGTACACAATGTGTTAATTCCTTTGCTATAAGTGTTAAAATACATGTCTCCAACACTAATTTGTTTTGTAAATTCTACTTTTAGGTTTTCAAACATGCTTTTTAAGTGCTTTTTGCATTCATTTTGTCAATGCATCATTGCTGTAGAACAAAACAAAATAGCAAATTGAAACCATGTTTTCATTTGTTTTAAATCCATTGCGTCAACGAATATATCAAGTTCTTAGGGACAACACAGCAGCTCATACACTACTTATTTCTATTTTGAATTGGTTATGTACAGAAAAATGAATTAACAAAAAAAAGAACTTTTTGACCAGAAAATTGCAGTGTTTGTTCTTCTTATATGATACCCCAACAACAAAATGATATGAAACCCCAACTACAAAACAATCTCCCCAGCTCCAAACAAATGGGGGAAAATGTAAAAATAAAAAAATTGTCACAAAAATTTAGAATGAATTGGAATCTCTTAAACCTCCAGCTCCTCTAAGACGATGTCTATTGGAACCAGATTTCTTGCCCTTTCCACGTCTAGATGGTTGCTTTCTTGATGGGGTTGATCTTGATGTTGCTGCATTGTGGACTTCATTGGATTTTGACTTAGTCCATAACTCTTTAATCAAACTGGGCTGTGTATGGTGATTTTGGGATGCACGTTTTTTCTGTAATAAGTCTCTGTGATATGCTTGCACAATTTTGAGGTATGTTTAATTAATTGCCATTGGATGAAACAAATAAAAATTGTCAAAATTGTGGGTTATAACCATCAAAATTGTAAATTTTAAAGTAGCCATAATTAATTGTCATTGGGGTCATATAAATGGTAATGGAAAAAAATCATGAGATATAACCCATGATTTTTGGCTATTTTTAGTTGTTTTGACCAATTAGATAAATAATTTCTCGGTGACCAAAATTCACGATTTTGCGAGTTATCCTATAATTTTTTACTATGTTTAGTCGTTTTGACCCATTGGCAAATAGTTTCACAGAGTTTAAAATTCATGTTTTCATGAGTTACAACTTATGATTTTTGTCCATTATCATTCATTTCGACCCAAGAGAAAAAATTTCTCAAAGTCCAAAATTAACGATTTCATGAGTTATAACCCATTATTTTTTGCCATTGTTAGTCGTTTCGACCCATTGATAAATAATTTTGTAGAGACTAAAATTAATGTTTTCATGAGCGTAATTCACAATTTTTAGTCATTTTATTTGTTTAGATCCATTGCCAAATAATTTCGTGGTCGTCAAAATTCATGATTTCATGGGTTATAACCCATGATTTTTGGCCATTTTATTTATTTCACCCATTAGCAAATAATTTAAAATTAAAATTCATGATTTCATTTGATATAACCCAAGATTTTTGGCCATTTTTATTCATTTAAACCCATTGACAAATAATTTTAAAGAGGCCAAAATTCATAATTTTATGAGCCATAACCTACGATTTTTTGCCATGCTTAGTTGTTTCGATCCATTGACAAATAATTTTGCGGAGTAAAAATTAACGATTTCTTGAGATATAACCTACCATTATTTGTTATTTTTAATCCTTTTGACCCCTTGGTGAATTGTTGCGCAGTCTAAATTCACATTTTCATTAGCTAAGACCCACGATTTTTTTGGCATTTTAAGTCGTTTCGATCTATTTGCAAATAATTACGCGATGGCCAAAATTCACAATTTTGTGAGCCATAATCCATGATTTTTTACTATTCTTAGTCATTTTGACCCATTAGTAAACAATTTGGCAGTGGCCAAATTTCATGATTTCATGAGTTATAACCCATGATTTTTAAGAATTTTTAGTCCTTTCCACCCATTGAAAAATAATTTCGTGGTTATTAAAATTTACGATTTCGTGAGCTATAACTCATGATTTTTGACAAATTTTAGTCGTTTCGATCCATTGGCAATTAATACCATGGAGTCCAAAATCCATGTTTTTATAACCTATAACTCACGATTTTGGTCTATTTTCGTTCATTTTGACCCAAGGAAAAGATTTAAAGAGTCTTGAAATTCATGATTTCATGAGTTAAAACCCACAATTTTTTAGACTTTTTAGTCGTTTCAATCCATTGACAAATAATTTTGTGGAGGCCAAAATTCACTAATTCATGAGTTATAATACATGATTTTTGACCTTTTTTTAGTCGTTTCGACCCGTTGGCAAATAAGTTCGCAGAGTCCAAAATTAGTGATTTAATGAGCTATTACCTATAATTATTTTCCATTTTCAGTCGTTTTGACCAATTGGTTAATAATTTTATAGCATCCAAAATTCACGAATTCATGAGCTATTACCTGTAATTTTTTTCATTTTAATCGTTTCAATCTATTAGCAAATAATTTTACGGTTACCAAAATTTACGATTTTGTGAACTATAACCTATGATTTTTTTTACCAATTTTAGTCATTTCAACCAGTTGGACAAATAATTTCGTGGTGGCCAAAATTCAAGATTTTATTAGCTATAGCCCATGATTTTTCACCATATTTAGTCATTTTGATTCATTGGCATTACGGAGTTCAAAATTCATGTTTTCACCAGCTATAATCAATTAATTTTTTCCATTTTCATTCATTTTGGCATAATGGTAAAAATTTCGCAGAGTCCAAAATTCATGATTTTATGAGCTATAACCCATGATTTTTGGCCATTTTAGTTGTTACCCGTTAGCATATAATTTTGTCGGCACCAAAATTAACATTTTCATAAACCAGAATTAATGTTTTCATGAGCTATAACGTACGATTTTTTACCATTTTTATTTGTTTAGACTCGTTGACAAATAATTTTGTGGAGACCAAAATTCACGATTTAATGAGCTATAAACCACTATTTTTGGCCATTTTTAGTCGTTTCGATCTATTAGGAAAAAAAATTTGCGGATGCTAAAATTCATGTTTTCATGTGTCATAAACCACAATTTTTGTCAATTTTTATTCATTTTAACTCAAGGAAAAATGTTTTATAGATGTAAGAATTCATGATTTCATGAGCTATAATCCACGATTTCCAGTGATCTTTTAGTCATTTCCATCTAGTGACAAATAATTTTACGGAGTTCAAAATTCATAATTTCATGAGCTATAACCCATGATTTTTACCTAGATTTATCTGTTTCGACCCATTGGTAAAAAATTTCACAGAGTTCAAAATTTATAATTTCGTTGGCTATAAACCTACAATTTTTGGCCAGTTTTGGCTGTTTCGATCCATTAGCAAATAATTTTATAGAGTCTAAAATTCAAGATTTCATGCGCTCTAATCCACAAATTGTGGCTATTTTCAGTCATTCGGACACATTGGCAAATAATTTCACGTAGGCCGAAGTTCATGATTTTATGAGCTATAATCCATAATTTTTTTGCCATTTTTAGTCGTTTTGACCTCTTAGTAAATAATTTTATGGAGCCCAAAATTCACGTTTTCAAGAGCTATCATTCACCATTTTAGTCCATTTTTCTATTTAAACCTATTGACAAATAATTTCGCGAAGACAAAAATTCACGATTTAGTGAGCTATAACCCATGATTTTTTTATTATTTTAAGTTATTTTGACCCATCGGTAAATAGTTTCGCGGTGACCAAAATTGATGATTTAGTGAGCTATAACCCATGGTTTTTGACCATTTTTACTCGTTTCCAACCATTGGTGAAGAGTTTTGTGATGGACAACTTTTCTAATTTCATGAATCATAACCCATGATTTTTAATATTTTTTAGTAACTTGGTCCCACTGGCAAATAATTTTATGGTTGCCAAAATTCATGATTTCATGAGCTATAACCTATGATATTTTATTTTTTTAGTCATTTCGACCCATCGGTGAATAATTTGCACTGAGCCCAAATTCACGATTTCATGAGTTATTACCCACGATTTTTTACCATTTTTAGTCGTTTTGACACATTGGCAAATAATTTAACGGTGACCAAAATTCACGATTTCCTGAGCTATAACCCATGATTTCTAGTAAAATTTAGATATTTCGACCCATTGACAAAAAATTTCATGGAGATCAAAATTCATACACTCATGAGCAACAACCCATAATTTTTTAACCCCTTAGCAAAATATCTCGTGGTGGCCAAATTTCGTGATTTCGTGAGGTATAACTCATGATTTTTGGCAAAATTTAGTTGTTTCGTTCCATTGGCAAATAATTTTGTGGTCGTCAAAAATTATGATTTCGTCACTTATAACCCATAATTTTTTACCATTTTTAGCCGTTTCGAACTATTGACAAATAATTTTGCAAAGGCCGAAATTCACAATTTCATGAATTATAACCCATGATTTTTTTGCCATTTTTAGTCATTTCGACTTATTAGTAAATATTTTCGTGGAGTCCAAAATTCACGATTTCATACGCTATAGCCTATATTATAGTTTAAGATTTTTTACCATTTTAAGTCATTTCGACCTATTAGCAAATAATTTTACGGTGACCAAAATTCATGTTCTCATGAGCTATAACCCACGATTTTCAGCCATTTTAAGTCGTTTCGCCTCATTGCCAAATAACCATGCACTCAAATAAACATGAATGCTCATGCATGCATGAGCACACAAATTGGCCATAGAGCATACAAATGCATGCTTCTCCCCCGGGACTATACGCTGGAGATGACAAAAAAAAAAAATTATTGCACTTTTTATTCAGTTTTATTTAATAAAATTGGTGTTACGTATGAGACTTCTTATTTTAGAAATAAGTTTTATGTTCTTCGTTGGCTATCTTTGTGCGTTGTATCTCATACTATTACTTGAGGTTAGTGGGGTGCGACGCTACTGGACCCCGCTTTTCAAATATTATTTCCCAAACATTGTTGGTTCTTCTGAAACGGCTTCCTCTAAAGGTTTTGGCTATGCCCTGCCTTCTATGATCAATGAATAAGGAGTGTACACAATGTGTTAATTCCTTCACTAAAAGTGTTAAATACATGTCTCCAACACTATTTTGTTTTGTAATTTCTACTTTTAGGCGTTCAAACATTTTTTAAGTGCTTTTTGCATTCTTTTTGTCTAATAATTAATATTTACTTGTGCGTTATCTACCATTTTCTCTTCCATAGTTTTGACTCATCTATCAAGACAGTTAGCTCTTGCAGTTGCGTTCTGTTATTTTTTTGAATAATTCCAGTAGTACCAATAACGTAGAATTTTGGCTATGGACTGGTGGTAACATGCTATATGTTTTTGCAGGGTAAGAACATGTTGGTAATTGAAACGACAAGCGAGATGGGATTTCTTGAGTCCCTTGGAATTTGGGGTGCTTTCTCCATCAGTTAGTATTTGTGATGCTTTCTCCGTCAATTATCATGTTCCTACATTGGATAAGCGAGATGCCAAAAAGGTAAACCAATTTGAAAAGAGTGTTTCAGACGGGAATGGTCAATTAATATTGTTAGATGTTTTACATATATACCCTCCGAAACTGAAGTTTTTACTTTTACCCTCAACATTTTTTTTACTTGTTTTTACTTCTGAGTCTCATGACCTTATTTCTGCACGTACTGCGATCTCTCAATGTATTTGCAGAGGATGACATTGATTCAGCATCTGAAGCAGTCCACAACGTAAGATATTCTGTTCGACTTGTTTATTTTTAGATTTGTTGCATTTTCGCATAATGGCACTATTCATCAGCATGGTTGAAGCGACTTTGATCGAATAGACTTCAGCTGAAGTCTTAGTCCAGGACCTCTGTTCAAAAAACATTCCTGATCTAATCCTTGTATCATTTTATTTTTGAGGGGCTTACCGCGATCTATTGCCTTGTTGTGGTAATATGCGATCACAGAGAGTAGGTTTTTACACAATTAGGTTATGTTTCAGATGCAGCTGAAGAAACTATATATGCCCGAGGAAATGGCTGCTCAGGGAGCAAAGGGTGGAAGTTCAGAAAGCTAATTTACCCTGGCAAAGAGAAGATAGACATGAACCATTTCTATGATATTTTGGGTGATATTGTGTCGTTCTGCTGTTGAGAGCCCTTTGTTGATTCTTTACGTGCGGGATTTCTTTTCTACATTTTGCTATCTTCGATTGGGTTTTTTCCTCTTCCCACTCTTTTCCTTTTTCTGTGAACTGGATTTGCCCTATTTTGTTGTAGTCCTCCTTTAACTACTATCGGCAAGAGGGTTTTCAATATGGGGATATATACGCGCCGAACGCATGATTTTTTTCCTACAGAGGATTGTCTTTGGTCTGATACTCCTATTGTACGTCCATATATTAATCAGTACTTAATTGAACGATATAGATTTTCTGATCTTGTATCTGTAGAGAAAGTATGTACGTTATTATTAGACTCAAGGATGTCACCAAAATTTGAAGGTAAAAATGTACCCATGTATAGTCTGAATATTAAAAAAACCATAGATCTGTCATCTTGTTGTGTGCAAGGAATCTTGATGCTGAACAGGTAATAGCGCAATTGTGATGTCAGTGAAGTTTTTGATGAGAAATGTTGAAGAGACGAGGCCGAAGACTAAGAATAAAATCATTGAAAAGGAGAGCAACTTAGGATTGGAAGCGACTAATATTATAGTGATGCTTGTGTGTTTCTACATCCTAATATATTATTAGCAAGTATAGTATCGTTTTGAAAGAGAGAACAAAGTCTGCGGGCTTTAAGTCAATCCATCATTGCTGAAGTACAAAACAAAATAGCGAACTTAAACCATGTTTTCATTTGCTTTAATCCAATTGCATCAACGAATATATCAGGTTCTTAGGGACAACAGGCAGCTCATACACTACTTATTTCTATGGTGAATTGGTTATGTACAGCAAAAATGAATTAACGGAGGGGGGGAAACTACTTTTTACCAAAAAAATTACAGTGTTCGTTCTACCTATATAAAGCCCCGACCACAAAACAATCTCGCTAGCTCCAACTAACGGGGAAAAAAATGTAGAAATCAAAGAAATTGTCTCGAAAATTTAGAATGAATTGGAATCTCTTACACTTCCAGCTCCTCTAAGACGATGTCTTTTGGAACCAGATTTCTTGCCCTTTCCACGTCTAGATGGTTGCTTTCTTGATGGAGTAGACCTTGATGTTGCTACATTGTGGACTTCATTGGATTCCGATCTAGTCCGCAACTCTTTAACCCAACTGGGCTGTGTAAGGTGATTTTGGGACGCACGCTTTTTCTCTAACAAGTCTCTGTGATATGCCTGCACAATTTTGAGGTATGTCTAATTACTTGCCATTGGATGAAACAAATAAAAATTGTCAAATTGTTGGTTATAACTCATAAAAATCGCAAATTTTGAAGTAATAATCAATTGTTATCCGGTCAAATAAACAATAAAGGACAAGAATCGTGAGTTATAACCCAAGAAATCGAGAATATTGAAATTCGCACAATTAGTTGCTAATGGATCGAAATGAAATAAAATGGACATAAATTATGGATTATAACCCATGAAAATTACAAATTTTTAATGAACCATACTTATTTTCCATTGGGTTAATATTAATAAAAGTATGGATTATAACACATAAAAATGCATAGTTGGCTTTTGAAATTTTAATAGCTATTTGGTTGAAAACAATTAAAATAGACCATAATCGTTGGTTACATAACCAATCAAAATTGCAAATTATTTAGTACGCATGGCAGTTGTCCTTGGGTTGAAAAGAACAAAGAATTGTCACTGGGTCAAAAAGAACGAAAATGGGTAAATATCATGTGTTTTAGCCCATAAAATCATCAATTTTGAAACATTTTTAGTTAATTGACATTAGATAATTGATATTAGATTGATGTTAGATAGAGGAACGAAAATTAACAAAAATGGTGGGTTATATATGCCCCATAAATATTGCTCGGTTTGTTGAAACATTTAATTGTCATTTGGTCGAAACCAACGAGAATGGATTAAAATGATAGGCTATAAATCGCGAATTCCTGGTACAAGTGACTAATTGTGCGTCAAAACAAACTAAAATAGGCAAATATCAAAGGTTATAAATCCATTATAATCGTGAAGTTTGATATATGCATACTTCTTTCTCATGGGGGTAAAAACAAACAAAAGTCAACCAAAAACATGGTTAGTAACTCATAAAAATTATGTGTTTTGAAGTATACATATTTTGTTGTCATTACATCGAAACAAATGAAAATGCACAAAAATCATGGGTTATAATCCATGAAACTTTGCGAATTCTGAATTGTCCACCCAATTGCCATTAGCTTGAAACAGACAAAATATGGACAAAATATGGGGGTTAAAAGCTCATGAATTTTAAGATACCCATACTTAATTGTCATTGAATAAACAAACAAAAACTGCAAACAAACTTAAATTATAACTCATGAAAATCAAGAATTTAATATACATATTACTGCTTGCAATAAAGAAAACAAAAAAAAGCCAAAATCGTTGGTTATAACCATTTAAAATCACAAATTTGTAATAGTCATAATTAATTGCTATTAGGTCGAATGAATGATAATGAACAATAATCATGAAATATAGCCTACGAAAGTCATGAATTTTGAACTTCATTGAGTCAAAGAGTCAAATGAGGGTTAAGGCCCATGAAAATCACGAATTTTATAGTACGCATAATTAATTGTTATTGGATCAAAACGAATGAAAGTTGATAAAAATCGTGAGTATATAGCCCATGAAACTTGTGAATTTGCAAGAACATATAATCACTTGCAATTGGGACAAAAGAAACCAAAATTGTCAAAACCATGAGTTATAGCCTATCAAATCACGAATTTTGAAGTAGTCATAATTAACTGCTATTGCGACAAATGAACGGTAATAGACAAAAATCATGGGTTATAACCCAAGAAATTGTGGATATTGAAATTTGCGTAATTAATTGATATTGGGTCAAAAAGAACAAAAATAGGAAAAAAGAACTATAGCCAATGAAAATCATGAATTTTAAAGTTTCATATTTATTTGTCACTAGCTGAAGAAGAAAAATTGACAAATATTATGTATTATAGCCCATGAAAATTATTGTTTTTTATTAAAAGAAATTTAATTTACAATGGGTGGAAATCAATGAAAAGCATGGATCATGACCACGAAAATTGTGAATTTCGAAATATGTTTAATTATTTGCCATTGTGACGCGAACAAAACAAACATTGTCAAAACCGTGACCTATAACTCATCAAAATCGCGAGTTTTAAAGTGCTCATAAATAATTGTTATTGGATCGAATAAACTATAATTGACAAAAATCGTGGGTAATAGTCCATGAAATCGTGAACTCTGAAGTATTCTTAGTTAATTGTCATTGGGTCAAAGCGAGCAGCAATGGACAATAATCATGGGTTATAAACCATAAAAATTGTGAACGTTTAAGTTAGCATACTTATTTGTCGCTGGGTCAAAACGAATGAAATTGAAAATTAAGTTGTGGGCAAGGTTATCGATAGCGGATAACGTTGTGTAGTAGTGAGGTATCACTAAGGCTATTTGGGGCTATTGCAGCAAAATAGTGGTAAAAACGCAAAGTCAAATAGCGGTCTAATTTAGATGCGTATAAATATTCATAAAAATGAGAAAAATTAAAGAAAAATCTAGAAAATCTAAAAGTACATATTTAATGAGTTAAAGAAACCCTAAACATGAAATAGCACTGTTTTAAAAAACCTCCGCCTAGTCCGCTTAGGCGTTCGCCTAGGCCTAGGCGGTACCTGGGCCGCCTAACTAGCGCCTAGCGTCTAGATGGTATTTAGGTTGCCCACCTAGATTTTACGAGCGTTTAGGGGAGCATTGCCTGCTTACGTGGATTGCGCCCTGTAGGCCTTGGTTGTGATTTTATGTGTTGTAGCCAACACGTCCTCCAAACTCCATTAACCTCCAAATATGAACACCTCCACTACCTCCTCCGACCTTCAACAAAACCTCATCGACCACCACTTAAATAAATAAATAAAATCCGCCTAAACACCAATTCGGCATCTAAGCTTTCTGTAACATTGACATTCCCTATCAATTATTGTAATTAAAAATAAAAAAAGAAAACATCTTAGGTTCTAGCCTTGTTAATTATTATTTTGGCTATTTAGTATCTAAGTATGCATGATTTATTGTGGACCTAAAATTGCTATCTTTTTTTAAAAATTTATATGAATTTAATACATATTGTAATTTGAGTTGAGATGAACTTATAATTTGAGTTGAGAAGTATAAACATACAAAGAGCTATTGTAATTGGTAAACCAAACAATTTAGTTAATAATGTTGGTATTTTAGTATTTATGTATCTTTGATTGAGTATATATATATTTATCTTTAAGTATCACAATTAAAAGAAATGCCCAGAAACTGCTTAGGCGCCCGCCTAGACGACTAAACGCTGGGCGCCAAGTCCGACGCCTAGAAACGCCCAGCGTTTAATGTAACATTGTGAAATAGACATGTAACCGTCATACAATACTGAAAACGACTGGAGGAGTCAAAGAGTTATCATCTTGGAGAAGATGAGTTGAGCAATAAGAGGATTGCAGTAGGAGGAGCTCACAATGAGAGGAGGTGAGAGGAAGTGCTGAGAGAGGTACAAGAGGCTGAGGGAGGAGGCGGGAATACGCCGAAAATCACTGGAGGCGGTGGGAGGCAGTGGTTGCGGGTCAAATTTAATTTTAAGAAAAGAAACATCAAACTGTTTTTAAATAACGGTCAAAAAGCGGATTTTGCTCGCAATCGCCCGCTATTCACCGCTATAGCGTGCTATTGACCGTTTTTGTAAGCAAAAAACGCATATTTCGCAATATGTCATTGCTATTGGACGATAGCGTAGCGGCAAGGGACCGCTAACGCTTTTAGCGCCATTTATAACAGTGGTTGTGGGTAGCCTATAAATTATGTAGTTTCACGAAAGAAAATTTAAGAATGTGGTCGGTACCAACAAAGCTAGACTAAAAGCATGTATTATAACCCATTAAAATCGCGAATATATTGGTACACATGATAAGAGTCAAAATGAACAAAAATAGGCAAATATCATAGATTCATAGCCCATAAAATCACAAATTTTAAAATATTCTTATTTATTGCCGTTGGATCGAAAACTAACAAAAATGGACAAAATTTGTGGGTGAAAATTCGTGAATTTTAGGGTACACGTATTTAATTGTCATTGGGTCAAAGAACGAAAATTGAAAAAAAAAATCATTGTTATGAAAAGAACGAATATTGACAAAAATCGGGGAATAAAGTACATAAAATTTGTGAGTTTTGAAAATCATGGGTGATATAGCCTATGAAAACTGTGATTTTTAAAATATGCATAATTAATTGCTTTTGGGTCAAAGTAAACAAAATTGACAAAAATTATGGGTTATAAACCAAGAAAATTATGAATTATGAAGTACATTGGTCATTAAGATAAAATGAACAACAATTGTCAAAATCGTGGGGTAACCCATCGAAAGCGCGAAATTTAAAGTTAGTCACGAATAAAACTGCCTAAAAAATCCCATAATTTAAAAGTTCAACAAGAACACCAAACCCTTTATCCTACAATTTTTGGTCGGCTGCACGAATCTTATAGTTCCATTTAGTTGCTTTAACGAGCATCTCTTCCGTTAAGGTTACTCTAAAGTACACTTCTTGGTTGCTTCCAAGTAAGTTCTATTACACCTACCTCTACAAATGCACCAATTTCTTATCACTTGATTCTCTCATTTTATCCTTAATAAAAGCAATCTCTGACCTTCATGCTACTCATTTTCTCCCTATGTTGTTTCTTAATTGCCCAACATTTTGATCTGCAAGACATTGTTAATTTTTTTAGTTGTCCTATAAAATCTTCCATTTCAATTTTATAGGTTTTCTAATTGAAGCATAGCAAATCAGAAATAACTCTTATCAGAAAGGCTTGTGAATATTGGAAAAATTCATAGGATCAATTAGTAATTAGTGCTCTCCTTTTACTTCTCAGAATACCCTTTTGATGATCCAGAAAGGCACAAATGGGATCACTTTGAGAATGGTGAAATAAATGAGGCAAACTCAAAACAACCCTATCCTATCTTGAACAGACCTCAAGAGAACATGAACGAACATCACAAGCTCATAATAGAACATGTAAATACCTGAATGACAAAGTTGCGCCTTTCACAATCCATGAACATGAAGGGCAACCAGTTTGTTTTAAGTCTTATTTTGTCCCTCGTAGTGCTGAAACTCAGTTGATCCCTGGAAGTAAAGCGATCAACTTCATTGAACCACAGACAGGTGAAGAGGTTTGTAATGGGAATATGCTCTCTGATGATCACACAGCCTTCAGGCACATCTGCAGATTAGAAAAAGACCATAAATACAGGGTTTCCTATCTTGACTCTATTAGAAACGGAAGTTACATATATCTACGTACTGACCACTAGTAATAGGATATTTGTCTGGATAAAAATGAGTTAATCCCTCCCTTTTGTAGAACTCGATTTGGTAGTCAATGGAGGCATTTTCATATTTCCCCGCAGCTTTATTAGCCTCTGCTTCCTCAAATACATCAAACCGTTTGTAATGCTTGGAGATTGCCAAAGTGGCATTATTCCGCCACAAAAACCTGGAAGATCATATGTGCTTTGTGCATCATCCAAGTCATATTAACTATCATTTAGTCCAACAGAACTTGTAACACTGACGATCTATATTCTACATGCGTGCATCTATGTGCTTTGTGCATGCAGGGTATGGCTTCAAACTTCAGGAGTAAATTAGAAGTTTGTTCCACCTACCTAACTACATGATGAGACACTTGAATGGATGACCACATAATTGATCTTGATCTACATACCATAAAATGTATCTGGACTAAAATTATATGATCTGAACCTATGGGTGCAAAATGAAAAGTTTACAAGTCACAATATGGATGGCATAAAAGGTTTCATGCAATTTTTAAATACATACATTTTTATGACATGACAACCAAGATTAATGGAATGGATCATCCATTTGGGTCACCAATAAGAAAGTTTGAAATGTAGGAACAAACTTTTAATTTGTTTCCGCACTTCTGTGATTTAAAAATGTTAGAAATGATATGGGTGCTAATATCAGGAGGCAATGATTAAACACACACTTACAGGAAGCATGAACACGCGAATATTAAAAATCAATCAAGAATACCTCTCCAGAAGTTGGTAGGGGTCAACCACAAGTTCCAGCTTTCCATCAATCCAAACAGAGAACCGAGCATTAGGAAAAAGTCTGTGAAGTAAAAGTTTCGGAACCTGGAAAAGGCTGTATGGTCAGGAAGCCCTCTTCAGGACTTCTTTTAATTGAGAAATAACTTCATTTTATAATTTGTTAAACTAGTTGACTTCTTGTTCAAATCCATAATGATGGCTAGTACAGATGCATAAGAATCATACTATAAGCAACATGCTCAGATGACCCATATGAGTTAGATTATGAAGACAGAAACCAAGCAAAAGAAATTATAAAAGGAAACGATACCTTTCCTGTGCGTCTTGCATCTGCATAAGGAAGATCACGAACAACTACCACTCTCCACAATCCAACTTTTCTTGTGCTAACAAGAGCACTGGAATTCTTTATAGAGGCTTCAGTTACTTCATCCACAAACATATAAAAGCAAGCTGTTCTCCTTGAAATTTCACGAATGTTTCTTGGTTGTTGCATAACGTCGTAATTTCCTAAGACACGATATAACGTTTGGGAGACCATTAAATGGAAAAGAAACTGAAAAAAGTAAACCATCTGAAAAGGCTGAAAATCCAGTATTATTAATGCGTAGGTACCAAATATAGCTGAAGCTACAACTACACCACGACACTGCTCCATCTCAAGAATATCAGCCTCGTCTATGTTAAACCCAGTCCCTTGACCAGGTTTCTTCCCTTTAGCAAATCTGTAGTGACAAAAAACTGTAATTTGATATACTACTATCAACTAGAAAAATACATTGATATATTTGTGTCTGAAAAGGGAGTGAAGTCTATGTGGGGCACTGAAGTTACAAAAAACTGGTCCCTCAAAGTAAAACGTATGAAGTAAAATTTCTCTAACAATAACAAAAGCAGATCGAATAAACAGCAAGTTTATGAACATATTAGATTTACCCACAGTACACAGTCATTGTCTCCTTTATGTCAAAAGACGCCTCCCTCTGCTTCAAAGATGGATGTCCCCCAAATATGGAGCCCCCATTAGACTCATCTGCCAGCAAGTTCTCTTCAGAAACATAATGCAAATTCTTAATAACAGGTGATATTGACGGCAAAGTTGGCATGTAAGCCACAGCGAGATCCACAGGGACATAGCAAACATCACATGCTAAAAAAGAAAATGGAACCATCAGTATTATGATCAACTTAACAAGAATTCAAATTAAAGCCAACAATCAAGAATCCATGAACATAAAACTTACGACGTGGACCAGGGCGCTTTGGATTGACTTGTGAAGGAGGAAGTGAGAAATTCTCACAAGGATGATGCAAAGGAATTGGCACTGGACGAAACAACGAAAAAGGTTGAGTTTCATTCACAAAAATATCATGTTGTATAACCACTGTTTCTTTGTCTTCAGTTGCAGGAGCTGGAGGAGGCCTAATATAATTTGATGATATCCTATCATGGTCTACAAGATTCCAAACATGATCTGAATAACCAAAAACCGTCTCAGGATCTGCTGGCTGATTTACATCTGTAAACATGCCATTATTAAAACGAAAAGTTAGCTGAAACATACAATTTCAAAGTAAACACAAAGCAGATAACACCATTGATTTGGAGAGTTAGCTCCAAAAAAATTTCTATGATACATTTAATTAGGGCTGATCAAGGTTTTAAATATCGGTTATCGGGAATTTATCGGACGACCAAAATTCTTATCGGATAGCGGAAATCGGGGATATATCAGGGATAAGTAGTATTTATCGGAGTGATATACTAGATGGTGTGTATATATAATATAATAACTAAAAAATGTAATCTAACCATGCTTAATGAAATATAAACATACCAAAATGTAAATCATCATGTTTAGAATCACTAACCAATTGTAGAAAGCAAAACTTGCATCTTGACCGCACGATGAAACCATTTGATTGCATAGCCTTACTTATCGGCCGATAATCCCGATAAAAAAACCTTACTTATCGGCCGATAAGTACCGATAACGCCGATAACTCCCCGATAACTTGCCAAAAACGATAACCGATTAAAAATCCAAGTTATCCTATCGGAGAGCTCCCAAATCCGATACCTCGGCCGATAATATCGGTTATCGGCCGATATTTAAAACAGTGGGGCTGATCCCACAGCCCCCCTATAGCAACAATCAGGGTTAAACTTGTTTGAACTTGATATATACTGCCTTGGCCGACTTCCCAAGGCCAGCTTATATCCTTTAACGCAGTGACTAAATGCCAATTCCAAGTACAATAATATCTATCTTACTATTTTAATAATATTTTATTTTGGAGCTAATATGCAACAACATTACATTGTATTATCTCCTCACAATCATTCAATTCAAGAAGTTAGCCATACAGGGTTATGTCAGTTGTACGTTACAGTCGAACAAACATAATGTCCACATTTTAACCAATAAACAAGGTGAATGCTTAATTTCATCTACTATTAGCCCATCTCTCCTTGAAAATAGAATAAAAACATAAAGTATTTGCAGGTTAAACCCAGTAGTTAGCCGCGACCTGAGGGTCAAGTCAGTTATACGTTATAGTCGAGCAAATATACTGTCCACATTTTAAACAATAGACAAGCTCAACGCTTAATTTCATCTACTATTTTCACAGCCCATGTCTCCAAGAAAACAGAATAAAAATATATAGTATTTGAAGGTTAACCCAGTACTTAGCCACAAACTGTCTATTCAGGTTGTTAACTCCAATTAAAATGCCAATTTTCCACGCCTATGAGCATCTAAATTAAGAGGTTTTTAAAAAAAAAATTCTAAACTCATTCTTTTATCCTGAAAGGATAAAGTACACTAAACACCCAAGAGCTTTCAGCATTTTGCAGTAAACCCCCAATAACTTTCAAAATGCCTTTTTTATATTGTTTTTTGGTTCTAATTCACGGAAGTTACCTACAAAAGTGTAGAAACTTATTGGGATTTTTCTGCAAAGGTTATTGGGGGTTTAGCGTGACTGAAAGTTATTGGGGGTTTACCGCAAAATGCTGAAGGTTCTTGAGGGTTTAGTGTAATTTACCCTTTTCTAAACCCACAACTCCAAAATCATTCATGCACCCCTACCTGATTACTTCAAAAAATAGATTCCATGCTTGACCCTTCAACGTAGGGTATCAACGCAGAGTTGGGTTTAAGTCAGAATGGTGTTTTTAACACAGATTTGGCAGGTTGGGTGTTTCGGACGCTGTGTCGAATAAACACATTCAAAATTAACACTTGAACTGACAATAAACTCCAATTCCAACTCAATTTTTCATCATCCACTACAAACTACCAACTCGAATTAAACGAAAATGGGGGAAAAGAGATGAAACCTCTACTGATCAAGAAGAAGGAGAACAAGATAGCCGCAACCGAGATGAGAGAAAGCAACAGCAACATCGTCGCCTTCTTCCTGATCGCAATCCTACAGATCGACCACAGTCTCCTCTCCTTCGAGTTCTTGCGAACTGGGTAATCCTGCTGCGATTGATGCTGCAACGATCCATAACTCCCTGTTGATCGAAGTCCCAATGACCCTGCTCCGATCATCGTAACTCTGACCCCACGAGATCCCCTCTCATCTCCCCCAATCTCTCTCTATCTCTCTCTCTCTCCCTCCTTCAAATAATCGAAATTCGAACCCCAAATTCAAATAAATAAACCCTAGATCTGGGCGCCGGCGCTCAATTCGACGTGGATCCTCTCGAATCTCGGCAGATCCGAGGGGATTTAGTTACTATAGAAAGAGGGATGAAATCAACAATGGATGTATTGAATCTAGGGTTTCTTGGGATTCTTGAGATCGAACGGCGACAGGATCAGCGTCGAGATAGAGAACCGAGGAGAGAGAAAATTCGCAGTGGAGAGAGAGAGAGAGAGGTGGAGAGAGAGAGGGAGATTTAATATTGTCTGTTCTTGAAATTTACTGCTGACGGTAATTTTTATTCGCCGCGTCTCTTTTTTGGGACAATGATGTTATTATGCTCTTTACTGCTAAGTAAGTGCCTAAGTGGTGGTGTGTTTAGAATAGGGAGTGTATTTATAAATAAACTAGTTTCAGACTGTTTAATATACAAAAATTGATGTACCAAAAGAATGTAAAATAAAACAGTAATAATATATAAATAGTCAGAAATGATACAACCTAAGCTGCATATATGTTTGACTTACTATTAAACTGTAAAAAAGAATCAAAATATAATTTCCCTATTATCATAACAAAATAGATAAAATGTCTCATGTCTATATGATTAATACTATAATATTTTGTTATACCAAGTAATTAGTATGCAGCATAAAGTTTAGTTCCAAACAAAATATTTAAAGCACATAGAGATATTTGCCAAGTATATATATCTATGAATCAAAACAATAATTATCAATATATTGGTAAACAAAATATCTATCATAATCATATCAAGTAGTTAGGTTTCTCAACGCAAAACCACAAAATAAATATGTAGTGCATACAAAAGTTTACTAAATAAAGTTTTAGACCAGAATACTAAATATAAGTTTCAGACATCATGAATTAGATAGAGATTTTTCAAAAAGGAGCTTGAACTCTCTATACAATATTCTAATTCACTTTTTCAATTTTGATATGTTTTTGCTTTTTGTTGCTAGATATTCCCAGAGAAATCAAATCTACTGAAACTGAATGCTCGACATCAGATTCCAAAAATTTTCTCTTGCAAGGAGTAATGTTATCCGAGGAACAAATTTTAACTTCATTGTCACAAGTGACCAATAGTGAGCCATGTGTTTCAGTATAACATAATAGTTAGCATGTTAATGAGGTTGTAGGAAAAGATTGTTGTACAATTAATGTGAAGAATCAAGAAATCAATAGTAAAGCGAAAAGAAATTGGCAATCCAAAGTGATAATGATGAAAGTTGTAGCAACAAAAAATACTACTCAAAAAGATATTAAAAATTTTGGTATTACATTTAGAAGGATTACTATGACAACCTATAATCATAAATCTTCTCGGTGAATTCCAGTAATTAAGCTAGCTACTTCTCTCAATTAATCTATGGTTAAGTTTTTCATGATCAAGTAAATGCATGGTTCAATTAAGTATTTAAATTTTTTTAATTTGTACATCAAGGAAAAGGTGGTGGAAGTTTTTGATGTAAAGTGTCAAAAGTTAATTAGAAGCTTTACGGGACTGATAATGGGTCATTGACAAATAGAACACAAGCCATAAATAATGTTATCTAAACTTCAAGCTTTCATTTGTTTTGAAAACTTCTAAAACTCAAATGGTAAAAAAACCTTGTATTATTAAAAGTCATTATACTCATATGTTAGATAAGAATCTGACAACATATAATGCATTCTTTTAAAAAATCTAACATTAAAAACATATTCTACACATTTTGGGAAAATAAAGGCATGTTTATTTTATCTATTTAGTTAGCATACTAATAAGATATAAAGAAAAGATTTTTGCACTGTTAATGTGAAGAATCAAGAGAACAATAGTAAAACAAAATTCAAAGTGATAAAGGTGAAAGAAGCAGCAACATCAAAAGAGTATTTGGAAAATAAGTATTGTGAAATATACAACAAAAGAGAATTTGAGAGTTTTGCCTTGTCAGGTTATCCCCTTGATCATCCAGCAAGAAATTGAGTAGTCCATCTATTTTTTTCTTTTTCACTCAATTCAGGCTCCATTTGAACTTCCATATTAAATAATATATTTCACTCAATTCAGGCTCCATTTGAACTTCCATATTAAATAATATATTTCGCATGTTTGAAATGTGTTCATCTAGTGTCTTCAGGCTCCATTTGAACTTCCATATTAAATAATATATTTCGCATGTTTGAAATGTGTTCATCTAGTGTCTTATTTCTTTTCAACTTATGTGTCATATACTCTAGCTTTGTTGGTTTGCGATTTATGGGATTGCGAGCCTAGTTTGATGATCATTCCTTCCCCAGAATGCTAATGTTATTTTTCTTGCACCTCGTTTCACAATCGCCATCAATAAAAAATTAAAAAAAATGTATGTTAGTATTTGTGATTAGAACCCTAGATGGGGAAGGAATGGCTCCAAGTTTTTACATAGTGGAATGTATAAATTTTATAGAAATAAATATTTTTCAAACTTAAAAAGATCTTTTGCATAAATACCTAGGTAACATTCACAAAATAGAAAAAAAAAATTAATACATATATTATTGATCTTTTGCATAAATTTTATAGAAATCAATTTGAATTATCGTGTCACTGAGACCAACATGAAACCAACCTTGACCTGAGAAAGTATAGCATTGCAAAAGTAAAAAACACTTCAAAAAATAATGTTCTAAAAGGAAAATAAATAATTAAAGCTTATACGACAACATGATTGGTTACAAGTTGGCTAAAATGACACAAAAGATAATTTAGAGTTTGTTCCTAATCCTTAATAGACTTTAAAAAAATTTATAAACTAAAGATTAATGCTAAATCTAGTACACTTTTATATAATGAAAGCATCCACATAAGCATATAAAAGTACTAAAAAAGTTTATGAAAATCCCTTCTAAAGGTTCCTAATTTACTAAAAAAAAACTATTCTATAAAACATTCAGAAAATAGTGCATTTCATTCATTATGTTTACTTTTTTATTGAAACATTATCGATCTTTTTCCACCTTTATCTTTTTTGATAAAATCAGACTACTTTTAGATGCCGAAAAAGATAGTAAAACCTTAAATTAAAAGTTAAATTTACAGATATTAATGAAAGAATATCAAACAACTATTTTTTCTAAGTTTTAAAATTTTAGTCGTTTTTTCGTGATTTTGAATTTTTAAGGGTGTGTTCTCCAAACTTTGAAACTTTGAGAGTGTTTTTTAAAAGTTTTAATTTTAAGTTGGTTGCTTGTAATTTTCATGTTTCATATGGTGGTAGTAAGTTTTCGAATGTTAGAATATTTCTTACAACTCTGAATTTTGAGGGTATTTTATGCAATTATTGAAACTTTGAATTGTTTGTTGCAAAATTTAAATTTGTAGCGGTCTGTTGATAATTTTGAGATTTTATATATATTGGTTATAAGTTTTTAAATTTTAGGGTTTTCTGTCTTTTTTTAATTTTTGAAAGAGTTTTTTATAATTTTTATAACTTTAAGGTTATTTTTTATAAATTTTAATTTTTTTAATGCTGTTGGTAATTCCTTGAATTCATCTTTGTTGTTCGTAAGTTTTAAAATTTTAGAATTTCAGAGTGATTTTTTATTATTTGAACTTTGAGCGTGTTTTTGTAGTTTTTAAAATATTAAGGGTTTCATGTTTGTTGTTTTAAGTTTTGAAACGTCTAGACCTTTTCTATAATTTTAAACTTTTAAATGGTAGTTTTGTGCAATTTTTAAAACTTTTTGGGTTTTTATAATACTTAATATATTATAGCATATTAATCTCTAAATTATTGACCTGCAAGTTGTTCATATAGGATTATGATAAGATATAATTATGATTATAATAGATTAAAATATAAATGAAATATTAAAAATAATCAAGGGTAATATTGATCATATAAAGATTTTTCTAAACTCGTACTTTAAAGGGAGTATGATATGATTTTACATCTCATGATATGATTTTCCATCTCATGATTATGGTTGTAAATTTAATGTTATTATATAAGGAACACAATTACAGTTTTTTTCCCTACGACAAAACGGGCTGTTCGTGGCAGAAATGATTTACAATGAAGTTTTGCGTAAGCAATTTTGCAAAATTTGACTTCTTTTTATAATTGATGCTGCTGAAAGAGCTACAATTTGCAAGAAAATAAATGACTACAACTGTTATGTAAAATTAAATAGCAATATATAAGTTATAATTTTCTACAGACCAAGGATGCCTGCATTTATTCTGAGTACCTCTAGCAATAATTAATCATTTTAGATCAATCAGCAGCCTCCGTAGGAATCCAGTCAAGAGTTTGCCCTGCAAACATAGGAATGATTTCTCCTGATGCAAATTTATATGATTCTGGCACCTCCCATGGCTTCTTTCTCAGTACAATCTTTGATTTATTTCTTGGGAGACCGTAAAAATCTGGACCATTGAAGCTCGTAAATGCCTCTAGTTTGTCGAGAGCGCCAGCCTAAAATTAAGTAAAAAAGAAAAATGTGGCATGTCACCAAACGTACTCTAAAATGAATATAGTGATTCAATAAAACTGATCTTGAAGATAAAAGAGGACGGGTTTTAAGTATAATTTGGGGTCCCCCACAATTCTATGAGGAATACCTAGTTTTCTATTTAGTGTTAATTGCAGATAGACCCCTGAAGCTGTACTATCGCCAATTTGAACTTACTACCCTGTAGTTATATTGTTGCAGATAGACCACCTTAGCAAAAATAATTTTGACCTGTTTCAGGGGGTTATACCTGCAACAATAGATTTTCACTCAGGGGGTCTATCTGCAACAATATAACTAGAAGAGTAGTAAGTTCAATTTGTTAATAGCGCAGGGGTCTATCTGCAATTAACTCTTTCTATTATTATGATTGCAATATAGGAAATGATAGTTAAAACTGGTTCTGACGTGTATAAATACACACAGAGGGATATTACCTCTTCAAATACTTTGGCATACAAGGATAAAGCCACAGGAGCACTGTAAATCCCCGCACATCCACATGAACTCTCTTTTCGTCGCCTCTCATGAGGAGCACTATCCGTTCCAAGAAAAAATCGCCTGCTTCCACTTGTTACAGCCGCTACAATAGCTTGCCCTAAAGGAATTGAAATAATTAGTAAACATATGATTACAATTTCATTTATAATGAAGTAAAGTGATTTTAACATACTATGTGTTTCTCTTTTCAACACCGGGAGGCAGTAACTGTGAGGTTGCAATCCGCCTTGAAATAAAGCGTTTCTATTGAGAAGAAGATGCTGAGGTGTAACAGTTGCAGCGACAGAACCTAAAGAACAAGTTAACTTGACAAACAAGTTATGATGGAAAAAGGATCCTTAAATAAATGATCGAAGGACGAAGGAAAACATTGTATTAGAAGGTACCTTCAGGACATGATTGAACAAATTCAACAGCATCTGAAGTGGTAATATGTTCCATTACAACTTTGAGTTTTGGAAGCTTTTGGATGAGCGGCGCCAAGATGGTCTTGATGAAGACTTTCTCCCTGTCAAATGTGTCGACACTTGGATCTGTAACTTCACCATGGACCTGATAATCTCATTGAAAAAGAACAGTTAATATAAGTCTCAAGTCCAGAATCTAGCTACGACTAAAAGTAAAGTATGCGCCTAACACAGAAAATTAACATCACAACAGAAGAACTCTTCGCATTACTTTTCTGACACATGAACTTCTTCCTTTGATCAATCAAAATAATAATACTAACAAGGAGATGAACAATGAACTTCAAAAAACAGAATTTTTGTCAAAGTTTTGTAATTCTAAATGTGAGAATGCGGTTGACTTTATAGAAACTGGATCCTTTATTCTACAAACTTCATGCAGGGCTGGCTGAAAGTAACTTTAGATAACAAAAGAATAGTTATTATTTCTACACTCCAATAATGCTCTGAACTTATAGATGAAACTTTAAAATCCTATCAAACTTGTTATTACTTATCACAAAAAAAGGGGGAGAAAAGTAAATTATGACATTTGCTCACACTTCTTTATCACCGAAGGTCGTCTTATCTTCCACGTATAACCAAACTACAGGGTATATAATTTATTTATAGTGCTATCATATACACTCAATTCCTTCTGTCTGCATAGAATTGATCAATTAAGAGTCTAAACAATTATGACACAAAGAAACTAAACAGTCATATTAGATTATCAAGCATCATTCCTACTGTTTACACCATATGCCTAAAAGAGAAGGAAGGTACCAAAAGAACACGACCAAAAATAAAACACATTGATGAATCCATATAATCGATAATTAAATATGCTCATGCGCATAATATTGTAGTGTCAAGAAAGTCGAGTACCAGAAGTGGCATATTATGCTCTATCATCTGCTCAAGAACTGGCAAACATTTCCCAAAAATATCTGTAACACCATCCTGAGAATTGGTAGTTGCTCCAGCTGGGTACAACTTCACGGCAAAAATAACTCCACTCCTTCCTAGAAACATAAATTCCAAGTCACTACATTAAACAAAATAGAGATTACTGGAAAGGAATTTAAATATTCATTTTGGCCTAATTAATTGCCATTGGGAGAACAACAATGGACAAAAATCGCAAGTCATAACCTATGAACAAGGTTATCGATAGCGGATAGCGTCGCGTAGTGATGAGGCATCGCTAAGGCTATTTCGGGCTATTGCGGTAAAATAGCGGTAAAAAACGCAAAGTCAAATAGCGGTCTAATTTAGATATATATAAATATTAAAAAAATTAAAGAAAAATCTAAGAAATCTAAAAGTACATATTGGATGATTTAAAGAGATCTTAAACATGAAATAGACATGTAACCATCACGTAATACCGAAGATGACTGAATGAGTCAAAAAGTTGTCGTCTTCGAGAAGAAGAGCTTAGCGGTGACAGGACTGCCCTAAGAGGAGCTCACGGTGAAGGAGGTGAGAGGAAGTATCAAGGTAGGTGCCAGAGGCTATGAGAGGTGACGGGAGTATGCTAAAAATCACAGGAGACGGTGGAATACAATAGTCAAGGGTTGAGTTTAATTTTAAAAAAATAAGCCTCAAACCGCTTTTAAATAGCAGTCAAAAAGCAAATTTCGAATGCAATCGCTCACTATTTACCGTTATGACACACTATTGACCGCTTTTGCGAACATACATATTTCGCAATATGTCACCGCTATTGTGCGATAGCGTAGCGGGCGATAGCGTCGCGAGAATGGACCGCTAACGCTATTAGCGCCGCTATTGCGGGGCTATTTACCGCTATTTATAACAGTGCCTATGAAAATTATAAATATTAAGCGCACACCTAATTAATTGTCATTAGATTGAAACAGACAAAAATGGAAAACTTCGTGGACTAGCCCGCAAAGATCATGAATTTTAAGGTATGCCTAAGTAATTGTCATTAGATCGAAACAAACAAAATTGTCATTGGTTCAAAGCACGAAAATTGGCAAAAATCATTGGTTACACCTGATGAAAATCGTGATTTTTAGGAAAGAAAACTTAAATGCCATTGCGTCGAAATAAACAAAAATCGTGGGGAATGGAATTTAAGTATGTGTAAATAAAAGTTCATGATTTTCATGAGATATAACCCACGATTTTTTTTCAAATTTCATTCAATTCGACCAAATGGCAATTAAGTACGCATAGCCTAAAATTCATGATTTTCATGGGTTACAATCAACGAATATTTTATGTTTTGTTCATTTTGACCGAATGGAAAATAGGTTGTGTATCAAAATTTGTGATATTCATGGTCTATAACCAACAATTTTTGTCAAATTCTGCTCATATTCGACCAAATGGCAAATAAGCATACATAGTTCAATTGATAATTTTCATGGACTATAACCCCACGAATTTTGTAATTTTTATTTGTTTCGACCACATGGAAAATATAAATATGCGTATAAAAATTATGATTTTTATGGGCTATAACCCATGATTTTTGGTCAAATTTTGTTCAATTCAACTAAATAGCAACTAAATACACATAGTTTAAAATTTGTAACTTTCACAAATTTTGTAATGTTTGCAATTTGTGCCCGTTTGCACCAAATAGAAATTATGTATAAGTACATAAAACTTTATAATTTTCATGAGCTATAATCTATGATATTCATATTTTCTAACCTACGATTTTTATCAAGTTTCATTCGTTTTAACCAAATGACAATTAAGTACATGTAGTTTAAAATTCATGATTCTCATAGGCTATAATCCACGATTTTTGAAATTTTTTTTCGTTTCAACCAAATGGAACTATGTGTATATAAATATTTGTGATTTTCATGGATAACCCATAATTCTTGTCAAATTATGTTTATTTTAACCAAGTGAAATTAAGTACGCATAGCTCAAAATTCATATTATACATGAGCTATAACCTACAAATTTTTTTGTAAATTTTGTTCATTTCGACAAAATAGACATTAACTATATGTACATAAAAATTTTCAATTTTGATGGGCTATAACCCACAATTAGGTCAACTTTCGTTCATTATTACTAAAAGGCAATTAAGTATGCATAATTCAGAATTGATGATTTTTATGGGCTAAAATCCATAAATTTTAAAAAAAATTGTGTTTCAACCGAATGGAAAATAAGTACTTGTGCATCAAAATTTACGACCTTTTTAGCTATAACCATCAATTTTTCATCAAATTTTGTTCATTTTGACCAAATGACAAATAAGTACGCATAGTATAAAATTCATGATTTTCATATGCTATATATAGCCCACAATTTTTGTAATTTCTTTGTTTCACTTGAACGGACAATAACTATGTGTGCATTAAAATTTACGATTTTCATATGGTACGACCCACGATTTTTCCAAATTTCGTTCATTTCGACCAAATGGCTATTAATTACGCATAGTCCACAATTCATAATTTTTATGGGTTATAGCCTACAAAGTTTCCATTTTGTGTATGTTTCGACCGAATGAAAATTAAGTGTTTGTATATCAAAATTTCTGAAAATCATGGGCTATAAACTACGATTTTAGTCACGTTCATTTTTTATCAAATGACAATTAAGTATGCATTGATGATTTTCATAGACATCCATGAATTTTGCAATTTTCTCGTTTCAACCGCATGGAAAATAAGCATGTATATATCAAAGTTTGCGATTTTCATGGGCTATAACCCACGATTTTTGGTCAAATTTTATTCAATTTGACCAAATAACAATTAAGTACGCATAGTTCAAAATTCATGATTTTCATGGGTTATAATCCATGATTTTTGCATTTGTGTTTGTTTCCACCAAATAGAAATTAAGTACGAGTACAAAAAAATTACGATTTTCATAGACTATAGCCCATGAATTCAGTCAATTTTTGTTCGTTTTGACCAAATGATAATTAAGTATACGTAGTTCAAAATTCATGATATTCATTGGCTATCCATGGGTTTTGCAATTTTTCTATGTTTTGAACAAATGGACATTAAATATATGTACATCAATATTGTGATTTTCAAGAATTATAACCCACAGTTCTTATCAAATTGTATTCATTTCGACCAAATAGCAAATACAAACGCATATTTCAAAATTTATGCTTTTCAGAAGATATAACAAACGATTTTTACAAATTTTATTCGTTTCAACCGAATGCACTTAACCATATGTACATAGATTTTAATATGCTAACCCACGGTTTATGTCAAATCTCATTCACTTAGATCAAAAGACAATTAAGTGAGCATAGTTCAAAATTGATGATTTTCATGGGCTACATATCAATAAATTTTGCGATTTTGTTCATTTCAAGCTAATGGAAAATAATTATGCGTACATCACAATAGCAAATAAGTATGCATATTTCAAAATTCATGATTTTCATGTGCTATATAACCTATGATTTTTGCCCTTTTATTAGCTTCGCTTGAATGGGCAATAACTGTGTACATAAAAAGTTCCGATTTTTATGAAATATAACCCATAATTTTTGTCAAATTTTGTTCATTTCGGTCATATGGTAATTAAGTTCGCAATTTAAGGTTTCGCCCACAATTCATGATTTTAATGTTCTACAACCTACAAATTTCACATTTTTTTGTTTCAATCAAAAGAAAATTAGTTATGTGTATCTAAAATTTGCATTATTCATTGGATGATCTTTGTCAAATTTTGTTCACAATTAAATGCGCATGGTTCACACTTGATGATTTTCATGGGCTATATAATCAACAAATTTTATAGTTTTTGTTTGTTTCGACCGCATGGAAAATAAGTATGTGTATATCAAAATTTGTGATTTTCATTAGCTATAATAACCAACGATTTTTGGTCAATTTTATTCATGTCGATCAAATGACAAATAAGTAGGCTAGTTCTAAATTCATGGATTTTTTCATGGGCTATAATCCATGATTTTTACAATTTGTGTTTGTTTCCACCAAACGAATACTAGGTACGGGTACATAAAAAATTAATGATTTTCATGGCTTATGATCCACAATTTTAGACAATTTTCATTCGTTTTGACCAAATGATAAGTGTAGTTCAAAATTCATAATTTTCATGGGCAACCTATGATTTTTGCAATATTTGTTCATTTCGACCAAATGGACTTTAACTATGAGTACATCAATATTTACGATTTACATGGGTTATAGCCCACGATTCTTGTCAAATTTTCTTCATTTCAACCAAATGGAAACTAAGTACGCGTATATTTCAAAATTCATGATTTGCATGGGATATATAACCTATGATTTTTTTAAAATCATTTGAACCGCATGGAAGTTAATTATGTGTAAATAAAAATTCATTATATTCATGGGGTACAACCAGCGATTTTTTTTCAAATTTTATTCATTTCGACCAAATGGAATTAAGCATAGTCCAAAACTCATAATTTTCATAGGCTATAACCCACGAATTTTGTATTTTTTATTCACTTCGACCAAATAGAAATTAAGTATGCATATCAAATTTGCAATATTCATTGGCTATAACCAACGATTTGTGTCAAATTTTGTTCATATTCAACCAAATAACAATTAAATATGCATAGTTCAAAATTGATGATTTTCGTAGGCTATAACCCACAAATTTTGCAATTTTTATTTGTCTCGGAGCGCATAGACAATATGTATATGTATATCAAAATTTACGATTTTCAAGGGCTATAACCCATGATTATTGGTCAAATTTCATTCATTTCAACCAAATGATAATTAACACATGAAGTTCAAAATCTATGATTTTCATAGGTTATAAGTTATAACCCATGATGTTTATACTTTTTGTTTGATTCGACCAAATGGGCATTGTGTACATCAATATTTGTGATTTTCATGGGTTGTAACCCAATATTCCTGTAAAATTTTATTTATTTTGACCAAATGACACTTAAACACGCATAGCTCACAATTCATGACTTCATGTGTTATAATCCACAGTTTTTGCAATTTTATTTGTTTTGACCGAATGGACATTAACTATATGTACTTCAAATTTTTTGATTTTGATGGGCTATAACTATGACTTATACCAAATTTTGTTTACTATACCAAAAGACAATGAGTAAGCATAGTTTAAATTTGATGATTTTCATAGGCTATAAACTACGAATTTGAAATTTTGGTTTGTTTCGACCAAAAAGTATATGCACATCAAAATTTGCCATTTTTTGGACTATAACCAATGATTTTTGTCTAATTTTGTTCATTTTGACCAAATGACAAATAAGTACGCATAATTCAAAGTTCATATTTTTCATGGGCAATATATAGCTCATGATTTTTGCAATTGCTTTCATTTCGTTTGAATGGACAATAATTATGTGTACATCAAAATTTGTGATTTTTATGGGATATAATTCATGATTTTGTTAACCTTCATTCACTTCGACCAATTGGCAATTATGTAGGCATAGTCCACAATTCATGATTTTCATGAGCTATAGCCCATAAAATTTACATTTTTTTATGTTTCAACCAAATATTAATTAAGATATGTGCATCAAAGTTTACAAAATTTATGGGATATAAGCAATAATTTTTTATCATATTTCATTCATTTTCCACCAGATGGCAATTAAGTATGCATAGTTCAAATTTGATGATTTTCATGAGCACCATGAATTTTGCAATTTTTGTCTGTTTCAACTGCATAGAAAATAAGTATGTGTATTGTAGACGTCAAAAAATACCGAAAGATATCCAAATACAGCTCAAGAAGGAATTCATCCAAAAAATCAGAAAAAAAGGACATAGACCGTCTCGCACGTGAGACAGACTTTGCTGTCACGCACGCGAGACAGTCTTTGCTGTCTCGCAAGCGAGACAGTCTTTGCTGTCTCGCACGCGAGACAGACTTTACTGTCTCGCGTGCGAGACAGACTTTGCTGTCTCTCAGTGCGAGACAGTGTTTGCTGTCTCTCAGTGCGAGACAGTGTTTGCTGTCTTGCAGTGCGAGACAGTTTTCAAAGGCTCAGAAACTGTTTTATAAACCGCCGACACGTGGCCATTAACTGTCAAAGAACATGGGGAACGTCGTGGGCGAGAATCACGTGAATAACTACCAAAATAACGGAGTTTGAAAATGTGGGAAGGCAGTTACAACGAAAACTGCCAGACAGTTACTATTCCCGAGACAGTCTTTACTGTCTCGGAACCCAAGACAGTCTTTACTGTCTCGGCCTCCGAGACAGTAAACACTGTCTCGGAAGCACTGTTCATCCTAGAGGCTATAAATACCCCTTGAGATCGTTTTTTGAGGGAGGCTGATCATTTTTTGAGCACTTCAGAGCAGACAAAGCAGAGTTCTTGAGCTTCCGGCAATCCCTTGATATTCGAGCTTTGACTTGATTTCAAGAAGAACGACTATCTTACTTTGATAAGATATCGTTTTAAATTCTCACTTCGATAAACGAAGGAAGAATCATTAAACCCCTCACGATTCAATCAGAATCTGTGATTTGGTGGTCCACGAGTCAAAGCGCTCCCGGCACAGGCAAAGATCCCACGCAAGCAGCGATCCAAACAACGATCCTGTGTTTGTTTCTCAAGAGTAGTAATTTTTCCTTTTGTTGTGTAAAATGAGTCTTATAAAAAGGCTGTCTCTTTTTTGAATTTATTGTAATCGACCGAAGATATAATGAATTCCATGACAAAGTCCCCTCGTTTGGAAGAGGAGAAAATTTCGGCAAAAGGGTACCCGCCAAAATCCACACTTTTCCTATGGATAGATGGATTCTTCAATGGAGGATGTAGGCATCAAAAATTGCCTATAGTTCTCCACAACCGGTTCAGTGTTAACGAGCGACGATGACTTTTGACGCAAACAAGCTGGCGACCACAGTGGGAGCCAACGGTCTCGCTGCCGAGACCGTCGTGTCGTGTCACAGCCTATCAAGATTCCAGTTGAATTTGTGGTCGAATACGAATTTGATCAAACCAAATTTGAGGAATATCTCTCATCATCCTCTTTAAGATCTTCATTGTCTCGCAAGTACAAGAGGATCTCACAATTGAGGAAGACCTACATGCCAAAGAAGGCACAAAATGAAGACTCTAGCCTGATTGTTGCTAAGGATTTTACGCGCAACACCTCTGCTCACAATGACTCTTATCTAGTTAAAGAGTCATCGAATCAAAGCCCATCGGCACTGGCGAAGAGGGCTCGTCAGAGACAACGTCAGCGTCGCGCTCGCCAAATAGCTAAGGCCTTGGAACAAACCGACGGGGTTCGTTATCACGCGGACCTAAAGTCGAGGAGACATCGAGTGGTTCAGTTGTCTCAACAACCAACCACTCATATCTCTGCACAACTCACAACAGATGAATGGACTTTTGTCAAGAGGGCTCGCTCGACCCTCAAAGAACGCATACAAAAACGTCGTACAAACGCTGCTCATGCCCGTGCTCTCTTACAACAAAGACGAGAAGGAAACAAGGAAACGGTGGCCAAAGAATCACTAAAACTCTGCAAAATTTGGATTCCAAAGTCTGGAGTTGTGCAAAATCAGCATTCGGAGCCCGTTAAGACTCCATACCCGCAAGGGGGTGGTTCGAAACGTGCGACTCCCGACATAACCTTGGATCGCTCAAAGACAGTAATAAATTGTTCTGAGAATGCCAACAAGGTTTTACATCCCCAGAAGAAGACGCATTCACCAAAAGACATCGTCATACCTGGGAGGTCATGCCAACAAACGATACGATTTTTTGGCAATCATACTGATGAATCGTATTATCAAATTGGGGGTGTGAATAAATTTCGAAAAAGAATTATTCGCTCTCATTGTTCCTGTGCGCGACTCGTTAAACCAAACGAGAAGTCATCCCACGAAGAGTCTCGGTATTCCGCAGTCTTTTCACCGAAATGTCGAAGCCTAAGCCGAGACATTTCCGCAAGAGAAGATCAGCTGTTCAAGATGATGAATTCCCTGAAGTCACCATCAACGTGGCTGATAAAGGAAAATCTAAGTGGTATTCAAGTGAACCAAACCCCGACTTTTCCCCGAGAGGAAAAGTCGATTCAAGAATTGCCCGACGGATGTCTCGACTCCAGCTAGGAGCTATCAGGCGTAAAGACTACAAGAGAATGCATAAAGGAATGTCATCAGAGGATGAGCTCTCGGACACTTGTTCTGCGATCGTTTCGGATGATACATCATCTAGTATAGGGCAAACCAGAGAAGTACTCACAATCACCTCTGATCAGTTCGCTCAAATACTTCAAGAAGTTCTAGCCAAACAACGTGAAGAAATTAGAGCTGAAGTGAAGACAGAAATGAAGTTGGCTATCCAACAAATGAGAGAACTGTTAACTCAACAGCCTCAACCTCCTGAGTCCAATCAGCGACTTGAATCCAGCCACCACACTCGGAATGTTGTAGAGGACAGTGATCCAGAGGTGGATGAAGTCATTATGACTGATACACCTCCCAATAGCAATAACGCTGGGGGTGGTCTAACGGATTCTCCCAATAACGAGATTGGGGGTGGTTCAATAACACCTCTCACAGGGGGTGGTCTAACTCATTCTCCTCAACGTCATTCGAATGAAGACATAGACGATAAAGGGAAAATGAAAGAGCTTGAAAACAAAATCAACGCTTTGATGACGGCTCAAGAAGTGAAGAAGACGGGTATTCCATGTCCCTATCCAAGAGAATGGGATTCAATACCGTATCCGGCAAAGTTCAATCTGATTAACTTCACACCGTTTGAGGGGAAGAGCTCGCCTATTCAGCACTTGATTTATTTCAAGTCTCATTTGGACATGATCTCTGGAAACGATGCTTTAATGGTCCGGTCATTCGTTGGCACCCTTCGTGGACCCGCCTTCGATTGGTACCGACGTCTCAAGCCAGGGAGCATCAATTGCTGGGATGACATGGAAAGTTTATTCCTCAGCAACTTCTTCGATGATGATACCGAAGTGTCAATCGGAACCCTTTTAGATGAGAAACAAAAAAACGGAGAGTCAGTCGACAATTTTGTCAAGCGCTTCCGTGGCAAAGCAATGAATTGCAGAGATCCTATTAAACCTCTCCATTGATGTCCTGGAAGCTCTGGGGGTCGTACCATCCACCACTTGGAAAGAGTTAAAACTACGTGGTGAACAAGCTGAACACTTTCTTAAAAGAAAGAAAGCTGAGAAAAGCCAACCGACGACATCTATAATCGCTGTGAACGCGACTCTCGATCCGAGGTTCCAAAAGGAGTATTCTTTCCAAGATGATGAACCTCCAGCCATATTGGAATACCTCATCGCCAATGATAAAATCGAGCTACCGCCTATTAAAGATCAGGAGGGTGCTAAGATGATTACAGATCCAAACTACTGTGCATATCACAGAAGGATTCTTCATCCCACCAATATTTGCTTTGGACTCAAAAATAAGATCCAAGCATTAATTGACTCCGGCGTCATAATGGCGAAACAAGCCAAATAAAGACGACCCCCTACTCCATTGGATACACGAGTATAAACTGTTTTCCCTGACTCCGATAAGTATACGAGTATAAACTGCTTCTCCATCTCACTCCGAAGAGTATACGAGTATAAACTGCTTCTCCATCTCACTCCGAAGAGTATACGAGTATAAACTGCTCCTCGATACTCCAACAGGTATATGAGTCTAAACTATTTCCTTTCTTTCACGGGAAGTTCCTAGAGAATGCCATGCATGGTACTTTTAAGGATAACCCGATCATTAAGCTAAACATAATGATAAACCCAGTTTCGCAAGAAAAGCTGGGGGTGGATAGTTCATGTAACGGAAGTTCCCGAAAGAATACTATATGTAATTTTCTTAGGAATAACCCGATCATTACAAACAAAGTGTTAAACACTACATCCCCACGGTGATTTTCGAATACTCTTTTGCTGAGATGAGCTTCGATCACTTCGTTGGATCAATCTTCCCTCACAAATTGAACGATCAAACCTTTAAACAGTTAGGATCGTCTCAAATTCCCATTTTGGTCAAACATTTAAACAGTTAGGACCAAAACCAAAATCCCCTCTCGATTCGTTCCATGAACGAGAGGTCCACAAATTGAACGATCAAACCTTTAAACAGTTAGGATCGTCTCAAATTCCCTTTTGGTCAAACCTTTAAACAGTTAGGACCGAAGCCAAAATCCCCTCTCGATTCGTTCTATGAACGAGAGGTCCACAAATTGAACGATCAAACCGTTAAACAGTTAGGATCGTCTCAAATTCCCATCTTGATCAAACCTTTAAACAGTTAGGACCAAAGCTAAAATCCCCTCTCGATTCGTTCTATGAACGAGAGATCCACAAATTGAACGATCAAACCTTTAAACAGTTAGGATCGTCTCAAACTCCCACTTGGTCAAACCTTACTACAGTTAGGACCACAACCACAATCTCCTTTCGATTCACATTGTAAACGAGAGGTCCACAAATTGAACGATCAAACCGTTAAACAGTTAGGATCGTCTCAAATTCCCATCTTGGTCAAACCTTTAAACAGTTAGGACCAAAGCCAAAATCCCCTCTCGATTCCTTCAATGAACGAGAGGTCCATAAATCGAGTGATCAAACCTTCCTACAGTTAGGATCACCTTGAAACTCCCACTTGGTCAAACCTTACTACAGTTAGGACCACAACCACAATCTCCTTTCGATTCACATTGTAAACGAAAAGTCCACTTTTGAATTGGATAATCAAACCTTATGACAGTTAGGATTATTCAAACCAATCCAGATTCTCTAAGTAGAGATCTAATTTTGAGTTTCCTTTATACCAGGAGATAGAATATAAAATTCTTTCTCTCCGATTTCGGGTTTATCTCTACCAACAAACAAGAGACCAGGAGATAGAATATAAAATTCTTCCTCTCCATCATTGGGTTCATCTCTACCAACAAACAAGAGACCAGGAGATAGAATATAAAATTCTTCCTCTCCATCATTGGGTTCATCTCTACCAACAAAAAAGAGATCATATTACTCCAATAGGTACACGAGTCTAAACTGTTTCCCTACCTTCAACAGGAAGTTTCTGGAGAATATTAATCTGAATATTCTTAAGGATAACTTGGTGAGCTCTCAATGATGTATTAATTCAGTGACAAAAGCTGAACCCACAAGAACAAGTACCAGCTTCGATTCAAGATCTTAACAACGGTGAAGCGATAAACGCGATGCCGGGAGAACATTAGCTATTCTACAAAGATCTGAATAGACTAAAAGAAGAAGAGATCAAGCGTTGAAGCCATTTACAAATCCTTCTACACGATCTACTCAACCAAGCATTGAAGGAATCGTAAGTAGAATCTGTCTTATCCAAAGTATCACAGACTCCTTTATAAAAGAACGAGTCTGGAATACTTTGGAGGGGGTATCTGTAGACGTCAAAAAATACCGAAAGATATCCAAATACAGCTCAAGAAGGAATTCATCCAAAAAGTCAGAAAAAAGGACATAGACCGTCTCGCACGCGAGACAGACTTTGCTGTCTCGCACGCGAGACAATCTTTACTGTCTCGCACGCGAGACAGACTTTGCTGTCTCTCAGTGCGAGACAGCGTTTGCTGTCTACCAAAATAACGGAGTTTAAACGTGGGAACGAGTTACAACGAAAACTGCCAGACAGTACTGTTCCCGAGAAGACAGTCTTTACTGTCTCGGCCTCCGAGACAGTAAACACTGTCTCGGAAGCACTGTTCATCCTAGAGGCTATAAATACCCCTTGAGATCGTTTTTTGAGCACTTCAGAGCAGACAGATCAGAGTTCTTGAGCTTCCGGTAATCCCTTGAGATTCGAGCTTTGACTTGATTTCAAGAAGAACGACTATCTTACTTTGATAAGATATCGTTTCAAATTCTCACTTCGATAAACGAAGGAATAATCATTAAACCCCTCACGATTCAATCAGAATCTGTGATTTGGTGGTCCACGAGTCAAAGCGCTCCCGACACAGGCAAAGATCCCACGCAAGCAGCGATCCAAACAACGATCCTGCGTTTGTTTCTCAAGAGTTGTAATTTTTCCTTTTGTTGTGTAAAAGGAGTCTTATAAAAAGGCTGTCTCTTTTTTGAATTTATTGTAATCGACCGAAGATATAATGAATTCCATGACAAAGTCAACTTTTGACGCAAACATGTATATTAGAATTTGCAGTTTTCATAGGGCTATAACCCATGATTTTTAGTCAACTTTCCTTCAGTTGACCAAATGACAATTAAGTACTCACAGTGCAAAAGCCATGTTTTTTGCAATTATGCTTGTTTCCCACAAATGGAAATTAAATACGAGTATATAAAAATTTAGGATTTTCATGGGCCATACCAATGATTTTAGTCAATTTATATTCATTTTGAACAAGTGACAATTAAGCACATATGGTTTGAAATTCATGACTTTCATGAACTATAACCCACAATTTTTGTTCATTTCCACGAAATGAACATTAACTATGTGTATATCAATATTTATGGTTTGCATGGATTATAACCTACTATCAAATTTTATTTATTTTGGTCAAATAGCAATAAGTACACATAGTTCACAATTCATGATTTTCATGAGCTACAGCTCATGATTTTTGCAAATTTTACTCGATTTGACCGAATGAACACAAATTATATGTACATAAAAATTTTCAATTTTGATGGGCTACATCCCACAATATATGTCTAACTTGTAGTGACCAGTGCGTAAAAATAATGGAGAGGGGAAAGAACAGGGTAGAAAGTGGGCAAACACGGTCTTGGGTTATTGAACTTCTATTGGAGGTTGATTGCAATTGGAGTTTGTAATTTGAACCTCTATTACGACTAAAAATGGTTGCTACTGCGGTTTACGTCAAAATCTATGTCAGACATAGACTGCAACAACAGCCGCAACTAGTCCAAAATGACGTAGTTGCATGGAAGTTGTGACACTATTGCACCAAAACTCCAAAGTTGTGAGAACTGATAAATATAATGCTATACCTTAAAAACTTTCTTCGTGGGCATTTTCACAAACACTTAGGCGAGCACAATTACAGCCACAAAGAAACTAACTTTTAGCCAACTGGGCATAACAAAAATGGACTCACTGGCAATCCCAATCTCCTCTGGACTCGTATTATCAGTCAAATACAGCGTCATCAATGGGCTAAAAGAGGCATCCGGTGGTAGGGCTTTCAGGATCCTCTCTCTATACTCCACGGCCGCCGCCGCCGTGGTCACCGGTGGTTTCAAATTGGGCATCACGATTGCTCTCCCAAAATGACCGGCGCTGATCAAATCAACAAAACCCAATGAAAAATATTAAATAAAATGAAGGGAAAAGGGGGAATGAAATGGACCTGTGAGGGGCGACGAATTGGAGGAGGTCGCCATCGCGGAGGTGGAGATGCCAGTCGTCGGGCTTTGTGATCCTCAGTTGCTCCATTTTTGTTGATGGGCTCGATTTTAGAGAGAGGGGTTTCGATGATGGCTGCCAAGAAAAAAGGGAGTTTGTTTTGAGAAGAGAGAGAGAGAGAGAGAGAGAGAGAGAGAGAGTTTGGAGGGAGACTGAGATAGATTGTTACTGTTGAGGTGGAGAGGCCAGCGAAGGATTGAATGGTGAAGGAGTTCATCGAATGCGGCGGCGGCGGCTGCGGCGGAGAGAGGCGGCGGTGGACTGAAAGTATTGAGGAAAGGGAGTGACGTTGTTGGGGACATCCATATGGAAATGGGTCGGATCCTGGGATATCCGTTTCTGGATCCATTTAAATAAATTCAAACTTATGGTTCGTGTGTATTTTTTGCTTTTAATAACTGAGAGTAGCATCTAAGAAAATTTCAAGAGGCGTATTGATCATTCATTTTGTTAATCTCATAATAAAGTTAAAGGGCTTTTAATGAGGAATATATGCAGTTGAACGTATAGGATCCTATGATGAGAATATCTTTTGAGTATGAGACGATGTATAACATGGACCAGATTCTTAACTAGTGTATCGACCTTGTAGCGAGCACCCAATTCATCGATTAAGATCGAGAAAAATTGATGGCCTGAATCCAATTCATCAGTTATGATTGGGATATATTGATGGTCTCGTCTGAGATATATTGATGGTCTAGGATGAAACACGGCTGGTGTGTTGCTCCACACTCTTGGTCGAAGCGTCGCTTGTGTAACCTACATCCAAAACATTTGTTACGATCTAAGTTGTAGCCTGCACGGATGTGGTACCTCCGTAACGCACCAAGCTCATATGCCGGTACAAATAGTAGGTCAATCCTTGCACATCTTGCTGCAGATGACAACCAACTACAGCTTAATTCTTTTGCCTGGGGATGTTTATATCATTCATTCTATCTTCACTTGAAGATTTTGTTCGTGTAAACAGGTTTACTTACCGGGCAAAAGATCGGGGGGGGGGGCGGGGGGGGGGGGGGGGGGTTGTAAGGCTTTATCTCCCCGTACAAAGGATTAACAACATAAATAATACTCAACAGTAAATTGCAAAAGAACTTCGTCAGATTTTTTGCAGCAGACACCCCAGGTACATTCAGTATTCACTGGATGACCCTGTACTATTATCATTTCAGCAGATAATGATTTGATCATATAATATAAACTGTTCTGAAGTTTAACATACTGTTACTCTCTATTTAACACACCAAGTTAACCAACAAACCAACAAAATAAATCTACAGACTAACACAGAGAAAATAACCTCCTAAGTCTGCAAGCTGATTACATCCACTTCTAAGCATAAAAAAAAGACCGAAAGTTCAATTACTACCTGAATGCTGCTCAATTTGCAAAACTGTTCGCTTACAACCTGAAATACTTCTCAATTTGCAAAACCTGTTCGATATCTTTGATTACGCCACCCTTATTAACTTCTCAGATTTGTTCTTCAAAGGAGAGTAAACCAGCTACTAAAGCAAGCACACACAGCAAACAGCGGCAGGAATAGCCCAATAGAGTTATAACGAGATTCTTTCTCTTGAGGATGACTCTTGGAAGTTGATTCTGAGCTTTTGCCGATTCCTGTAGTTAATGTTGGGCTTTGGTTTGACACTAGTTTCTGCAACTGGGTTTTCTTACCGGGCAAAAGATCGGGGGGGGGGGCGGGGGGGGGGGGGGGGGGTTGTAAGGCTTTATCTCCCCGTACAAAGGATTAACAACATAAATAATACTCAACAGTAAATTGCAAAAGAACTTCGTCAGATTTTTTGCAGCAGACACCCCAGGTACATTCAGTATTCACTGATGACCCTGTACTATTATCATTTCAGCAGATAATGATTTGATCATCTATATAAACTGTTCTGAAGTTTAACATACTGTTACCTCTTATTTAACACACAAGTTAACCAACAAACCAACAAAATCAAATCTACAGACTAACACAGAGGAAAATAACCTCCTAAGTCTGCAAGCTGATTACATCCACCTTCTAAGCATAAAAAAAAGACCGACAAGTTAATTACTACCTGGAATGCTGCTCAATTTGCAAAACTGTTCGCTTACCAACCTGAAATACTTCTCAATTTGCAAAACCTGTTCGATATCTTTGATTACGCCACCCTTATTAACTTCTCAGATTGTTCTTCAAAGGACCAGTAACCAGCTACTAAAGCAAGCAACATATCTCCCCGTACAAAGGATTAACAACATAAATAATACTCAACAGTAAATTGCAAAAGAACTTCGTCAGATTTTTTGCAGCAGACACCCCAGGTACATTCAGATTCACTGATGACCCTGTACTATTATCATTTCAGCAGATAATGATTTGATCATATAATATAAACCCTGTTCTGAAGTTTAACAATACTGTTACTCTCTTATTTAACACACAAGTTTAACAACAAACCAACAAAATCAAATCTACAGACTAACACAGAGGAAAATAACCTCCTAAGTCTGCAAGCTGATTACATCCACCTTCTAAGCATAAAAAAAAAGACCGACAAGTTCAATTACTACCTGAATGCTGCTCAATTTGCAAAACTGTTCGCTTACAACCTGAAATACTTCTCAATTTGCAAAACTGTTCGATATCTTTGATTACGCCACCCTTATTAACTTCTCAGATTTGTTCTTCCAAAGGAGCAGTAACCAGCTACTAAAGCAAGCACCAACGTATGAACGAGATTTCTTTCTCTTGAGGATGACTCTTGGAAGTTGATTCTGAGCTTTTGCCCGATTCCTGTAGTTAATGTTGGGCTTTGGTTGTACACTAGTTTCTGCAACTGGGTTTTCTAGTTTTGCTTCAGCGTCTTCAGGCTCTTCAGCCTTCGTCTCTCTCTCAGTTTCTTCAGCAGGGGCATCAGGTTCATTAGCTCCAGCCTTCTTTTTAGCTTTCTTCTCCTTTTGCTGAGATACACAATGAGGAGTCATCAGCAATTGTTGAGTAAATACATGGGATAAAGGTTGAAACAATGCTCACCTTCAGCTTTTTCTCAGCTTCCTTCTGTGCTCGAGCTGCTGCCTTAGTCGCTGCTTTCTCCGCTAACTTCTTCTTTCGTTCCATGGCCAATTTAGCTTTGGCAATCTCTTCCTCTCTTTTCATCTCCTTTAATTTCGTAGGATCAACCTCTTTAGGTTTTGACAACTCCTTAGTCTGTTCATATTCATAAGCATTTTCTGTCTCCCCAGTGCTATTCTCTTTTCTTCCAGCACCTGCTTTAGCTGGTTTGTTGACCTCTTGAGCTTGGGCTTCTTCTGATTTAGGAGGCTTAATAACCTCATTTACATGTTTAGGGGCCACTTTAAGTGCTGACGTCTCCAACTTGGCAGCTGGCGGTGTCTCTACAACAATCGGTTTTTCATCAGGGTTCCTCATTCGCCCATCCCTGCTTAACTGCCTAATATCAAGAGATTTCAATATGCGACGCTCATAGTCATCTCTGAAAGCTTTGTTGCTGCTCCACTGTGACATGAATTTCTCTACCTAATGTCAACAAAAACAAAGATCGTCATGAGACTCAGAAGGAAAAGGTTCAACCCAACACTGGAAGGATAAGAAAGCAGACCTCACTGTTACAAAGCGCTTCCACTTGTTCTTTATCTTTCTTTGCTGCAAGATCTCTGGCACTGTTCAGGAGTGATCTGTTCTGGTAGAAACACGAATTCTGAAAACAGGAAGAGAAGAGAAAGCATAGAAGGATATGATCAGACGAAGTTCAAGCAAGTGTAAGAACAAGGCATGTTTCCATCTAAAGATCACAAAATGAAATGAAAAGAATGTACCCACCACTTCATCACGTTTTCTCCTCAATGTATTCAGAGTTTCATATGCATTGTCCCTTTTCTCAGTAATAGATCTCAGTCCCTCCTCCAGTGATGCTATCTCATCATTTACAACCTTCAGTTTCTCATCTATTTGTTCGATTTGTGCCACAACTGCTTTTCTCTCCTTTCTAACTTCGTCCATATTGACACCAAGCAGCTGCAAAGAAATTATGGATCAGCACTTTAAATGTTTCGAAATAAATGAATGATCAAAATTTTTGAGTTGTAAAGGAAAGGGGGAGAGAGCACAATGAGCTTACTTTCATCTTGTCTTGGAGCTCTGATGTCTGACCTTTGGAGTTCTCAATTTTCATCCTCACAGCAACATTAGCAATAACCTTTTCTCTCGTCGCTTCGAGTTGTTTAATCTCTTTAAGCAGCTGTTTCTCCTCATTTAAGGTGTTGCTTTCATGTTGTATGCGATAGTGCAAGCTTCGAATCTGTTTTTACCACATAGAAATGAGTGCTGTGTTTATAAATAATCTTAGACAAGTGCACCTAAAATTGTTTTCGGCCTTACAAGATCATCAAGTTCTTCTTCTGAAGAGCACAAGCCCATGCCTCCCTCCCTTGCACTGTTCCTTGCAGTACGATGCTCAGCCAAACCCTTCTGTAGAGGTTCCATTTCCTTCCTCTTCTCATCCATAATTTCGTTGTGTTTTTTCTTCTCAGCAAGGAAAGGCTGAAGTTGTGATTTCAGATTTGATCTTTCCGACTGCACAAAGAAAGGGATGCCATATCAGATGACTCTCTATCTAGAATGACAGCTGAAAAAAGCCAGTCTGGGTGGTCACTAGATTTCGTAAAAGGAAAACAAAGTTAGATCAGTCGTCGACTTGAGACATAAAAAGACTCCATAAAAATGTCTTCAATTTTTTGGTCAAATGGGTTCAAAAATTTCTTGTGTATTTTAGATCTCCCAAGTTGGCCTTAGATAATTTCATAGCAAGTCTTCCATTTCAAAGCGCACTATATAGAAAATCTTAGTGACACAACAAAAACTGGTTCAGCATGTACGCGAATAATATTAGTTCAATAAAGAATCTGCAAGAACACACCCTTTTCTCCTTCAGTTTTTCAGTTAGCCGAAACCGATCCTGATTCTTCCTCTGGAGTTCTTTGTCAGCTTCGTCTATCTTCCTCTTCAGCTCTGGGTCATCATATGAGCGGATTTTAACGAAATAAAAGTTATGGCTTTTCTTTGCTTCAGGCCACTCATCTACAGCATCCTTGGGGGTATCAGAAGTAACTAGAGTATCAGCTTCTTTCACCTTTCCGTTGACATTCAAACCACTCATTGAAACAGTTTTCGTTGGTTCTGCTGATGGCTTCCCATCCACCTCAGTAGGAAATTTGGCATTGCCTTCACTGGGTTCAGCCTGCTTCGGTGTAACATCAGTCCCCAAGATCTCCACACCCATAGCGTAAAACTCGTAGGCGTATCAAATCCTAATGAATATCAATATAATAGATCAACTTTCCAGATAAATAATGAAATTATGTATTATTTTTGAGAAAAAAAACGAAGACAATTGATGTGGGCTATTCTATAATGCATGCAGACAATAAAAATACTTTTAAGAATTACACACTTAACACACCAAAGCCACAAAAGGGTGGCTAATATCAGATGTTGCTGACATGTCTAAATTATATAAGGTACCAAATTTAAACCAAAAATCACTGCAATCAATGTGAATCTGTATATCTTTCCCCTCAAGGTTCACATGTTCATCACGCTTGCACTTTACAGTAATGACTCCTTGGTAAAAGATGGTCCAAAATACTAATGAATGTGAATGCCCCTGACTGCTTCCTCTGCTACTGTAAATGTGAAACGCTACTCCGTTGTGAGGATTCAAATGGTAAATGTTGTTTATGGCAGAAGGCCCAAGCCTTTATGTTCACAATGCTTTGACAACATATTTTCTTCCCAAAAGTTTGAATGATCAGGCAGTATAGACACACATTTATCTAAAGCTCACCGACGTAAAATAATTAAAAAATCCTACTCAATTTCATAAATGCACGTCACCTTTTTAGGAAATTGCTTGACATTACTGCTTCTCATCTAGCTAGATATAAGATACGCAATTCAATCAGATGCGATTTCACAAAGTTCTCAACCATGTGACTTCAGAATTTTACAATGGTTAATTAGTTGGGGATAGTCTAAATTAAATTTTTCATAACAGATGTTAACCTGAAGTCAATACCCCAGTTAGATATATCAGTATGCAAGCGAGGCATTCAAAAGTCGGATACCTACTTTAGCTAGACTCCACTAGCAGCTTACCGGCTAGAAGTTGTCTAAACATTCAGCTTAAGCCAATGTATATATATAATATATATATATATATATATCTATATATATTACGTATATATAGTATATATATATATATTATATATATTATATATATATATTATATATATATGTATATATATATATATATGATACTATGGGCAAAATGGGTATGTTTTGGTATCCAGCAGAAGTTGTTTGTGCTTGGTAGTGAGGTGACATATCCCTCCACTCTTGAAATTGGGACGCTCACATTCATATGGGGTTGGGGGAGTGGTAACCTTACTACCAAGTCAAAATTTGTTGACTTTGGTACCAAGCATACTCATCTATCTCTCTTCCTCTTCTCTCTCTCTCTCTCTATATATAGTATATATATATATATATATAGCTATAATATATATATATTATAATATATATAATATATAATATGAGCAAAATGGGTATGCTTGGTGTGAGAGAACATATTCCCGCTCCACTATTGAAAAATTGAGCCCACATTCATGATAATGGTTGGGGAGTGTACCTTACTAACCAACATGAAAATTTATGGCTTGGTACAAGCAATACGCTAATTTTGCTCATATATATATATATATCATATATAATATATATATATATATATAGGTATATTATATATATGAGAAAATTAGGTATGCTATATTACGTATATAGTTATATAGCCTTATATATTATGTATAATATGATTCCGCTACGTTTTTGTGGATCAATATCCACGATGGTTATACCTTAAAAAAATGTAGCTTGAAGTAAAATTTCCATGTTTAAACTCAATGAATCTATCAAACATTGAGAATATCAAAGGAGGTCAACCCTCGTTCCTTTCGTCAAATTCTAATAAAACATCTCATTCTGCTAACCCCTAATCCACGGACATCATAAAATACCCAAAAGTCAATGATCAGAAATTGGAATCTCTAATCTCAGACGAAGAAATTTTACCTCTCAATTCATGATCCGACCCCTAACTACGTAATCCCGATAGAAAAAAAAAACCCCTTAAAAATCTAAATATTAGATCCAAACAGTTTCTTACCCGAGACCGGAGATCTCAGAGCGAAAGCGAGGCGGCGATCGAGATCCGGGTTCGGGCCTTCTCTCCGACTCCCGACTTTTTTAAAAAATGGAGAGCGAAAAATTAGCGGATCGGATTATAGAGAGAGGACTCGCTAAATTATTTCGGATCTAGAGAGAGAGATTTCTTTGCTATTTTGGGGTCGAGAAATGGGGAAGTTTTTTAGTAGTTTAGATTTTATGTTTTTTTTTTTGTTTCCTTTTTACCATTTTGGTAGCCGGATGTGAGGAGAACTTCTAGAAGGAGGGTGGTCCCCGCTTGAAACGTGCCGGTTTAGCCTGCGTGGTTTGTTGCCACGTAGGATTAGGTTGTTACGCGCGACGGCCCCCCACCCCCAGCAGTGGATGTTTTCGGGTCGGATCTTGGGCTTGATACTACCTGGGCTTCTATTTCCTTTCTCCTTTGGGATTACTGATGTTACTCGCCGTGTGATGTAAATAATTTTTGAGATAACACCTTGTCCCGTGGGTCAAGAGGAGATCTAGGGAGGTTTAATCCCTTCTTAACCATTTAAACAAGCTACTTTAGTTAAAAAGTTAATAAATTTTTTATTGTGAAGTTTAAAACTACTTAGCCTCTTATTTGGAGGGGTTTGTAAAGAGTTAATCCCAGTGGCGGAGCCAGAATTTTAATCCTATGGTATCCTATAGATGCATCGGTAATGGTGGAAAATACATCTCTCTCAACATAAGCCACCAAACTATCATTAAGCTGAAAAAATTCGAACACGTGCGCATGCTGGGTTCCTTGCGAGATTCGAACACGCGCGCATGCTGGGTTCCTTGAGACCCTTTTCCGCTAAACCATCTATACTTTTGTTATTTTTATATGTGCTCTCTGGTAGATATTCAGTTTTTACTGGTGTCCTGAGAACACAGGGGCACCCATTCAGCTCCGCCCCTGGTTAATCCCTCTTAAAATAAGAAATAGAACTTAAGAAATATAGTTTTAGGATATTTATGGCAACTAGCTTTCTTTAACCCTAATTTATTTGCTAAACCTCAAAAAAGAAACCCTTCATCTTCACAATTAAGTTCAAATAGAATTAAATTATTTTTAATCTTTTTAACATTACGTTAAAAGAAACTTCTATCTAAATAAGAGAGAGGGAGAAAAGCGTCTTGAGGAAAAGGAGAGAGACGGTGCCAGAGGCCTAATAGGCCTCATTTCGTTTTGGAAATCGGCCCATACAACTATCTGAGCCTTGTGCATTTTGTCGGTTCATATTAAAGCCCAAACCTTTCTCTTCGGCCTTTCAACGATCTTGTCTTTCCCTCAGTTCACAAAGCAGAGCCCACTTGACAATGCGCTTCACCGGTTCTTTTTTTTTTTAATTAAATTCTTTCTTTCTTCTTTTCTTTTGAGTCGGAGCGTGGAAGTAGATTAAGCCAGCAACGTTCCTTCCTCCTCCAATTTTTTTCTCTTTGCAATTATTCAATTATCTTAAAAGGCAGGAATCACATAAACCTCTATTGTTTTATGAATAATACCTATCTAATTAGAAATCCTGTATGCATGTGAGTTAAAATGTTTTTAACAAGCCTGCATTTTAAATCGTGTTAGAGCATCTCCAACAACTTCCCTATTTTCTCATTTTTGGAGAATATAATTAATGTTTTGGTCTAACAGATTCCCCATCTCATTCCCCAAAATAGGGATGGAGGAGAAAAAATGGGAAAACTTCCCCAAATCTGCAGCATTCTCCAAATTTTTGGAGGAAAAAATGGATTCTTCAAAATGGGGAAGCTGTTGGAGTTGCTGTAAAAATAATTTGAAGAATATGACTTTTACTTTCCCATTTTGGAGAAAATTTTAAAAAAGCTGTTGGAGATGCTCTTAGCCACTAAGTAAGCTGCACTTTATGTTTTGAGTACAACCAACAACAATAAACAATAAACAGTTTATCCTAAAAGTTAACAGTTTAAAACTCCTAAAATTCACTGATTAGGACAAAACTAACTGTTGGCCGCAGCAATTCCGTGTGTTTGATGACATCTTCTAAAATCCAAAAAACACGTCGATCATTTAGATTAAGGTTTGGGTTTCAATTAGGTGAGTATAATATAATAATTTTAAGATGTGAGGGGCTGAAAGAAATTTTCTGAACAATTCTCGCCGGAGAAATTCACGGCCAAGGCGAGACTTGACACCAAGTTGTCCCTTTTTCAAACTTGAAATATCAACATCAGAATTATTTTAAATACCAAAGTGACGAACGTTATCTATTAAGACTATTATAACTACCAACCCGGTGATTTAAATTTTGTTTATAAATGGATGTGCTAGTCAATTTTAGTTTTCCTTTTAAATCATCAATTTTTAACTATATATATTTTGTGAACTAACAGTTTGTTTACCAAAACAAGGTATAAAACAAAGTGATAAGTTCGTAGTCGTTGTTTGGCGCGCTTGTTTAGCTTAAGATTAAAAAGGGAAAAAAAAAGAAAAGAAAAGAGTTAGTCTACTTGTTTTAAATGCTAGAAGGTGTAGCAAATATACAGCTGAATTTAACAAAAAAATAGAAAATAAATAACTTGAGATTTTCTTTTCGAAAAAACATAAACACGCAGATAATAAATATTTGATGACGCACATACATTACATTGATGATACATCAAGTGAATATATATATATATATATATATATATTGCATATCCTCGTGCACTCCTGAACTCATGTGAATGTGATCCTCCATTTATGTTTGGTACCAAGCATACCGGTATTTCTTTTTCCCCTGCGCTTCGAGGCGGGACCGAAGCGCGACAATATTCACAAGCTGACTGAATTTACTATAGATTACGCAAGCCTACACCATTTTCTTCTCCATTTTTTTTTAAAAAGTTGAAGACTTTTGCAGCATTTTACGGCTGACGTTCCACACTCACTTAAAGGATCAGGTTCTTTTACTCCCGTTGACCAACCAACTGCGGACACCTGTCCCATGGACCCAGCCCTGCGGTGGTGGAAGCAAGAGTCATAATCAACTTTTTCCATCAAGTTTAATCATTGATCACACTTTGATTAAACACAGATAATCCAGCAATTAAAATCAGAAAAAAAAAGCTTATTAATTATGTGATAATAACAATAACAATAACAATAACAATAATCTTACACACAACCGAAGCAGCTGCAATCTCGAGATCAAATCGAAAACCTCACCGATTTCAGCTTCGGCGGCTCGGCGTCTCTCGGCGGCGGATGGCAGGTAGAACCCCTTCTCGGGCGATCGCCCCTGATCCTCCGGCCGAAGATCGGGCTCAACCGATCGGGCTCAACGGGGTCACGGGGCTCAGGGCGAGCTTCGGGAAGTCGAGAAGCTGCGGCGAGAGGATCTCCGGGCCCGGATCCGGCCGGCGGCGGGCGGATGGGGGCAAGGGGGCTGATTCGTCTTGAGGTTCTTGGAGCTGCTGCGGGCGTCGTAGAGCTTGGAAGGCGGGGCTTTTGGGTGATGGGGTTAGGCTAGGGCTTTTGGCGGGAGGGGGGTGTGATTTTGGGAGGGAGTTGCCGGTGAGCAAGCTGGACTACTTGCTTGAAGCACTGGAGTGTCGGCTGGATGAAGATTGTTGGGTTAGGGTTAGGGTTAGGGTTAGGGTTGGAGGGGGTCGAAGGAGATGGAGGGGGCTCCATTTATTTAATGAAAAAGGAGGGAGGGTTTTAGATAGCTAGAGGAACATAAAAAGGTGCAGTTTCGCCCCCCTCTCCCTCACTCCTTTTATTGCTAGAATGGAGACGAGGAGGATTTGCTGCGGGTTTGACCGGGCCGGGAGAGGAGCCAATTACTATTTTGCCCCTGAATGGGTTCTACTGCGACAGCTTCTCCACAAAACGCAATTAAAAATCCAAACGCGTTTTAAACTCCCATCTTTTTCATTTTTAAACTCCTTAACAAACCCTCTTGCCCGTTTAACCAAAGTATAACCCCAAACCTATTTCAAACTCGCATCTTCTCCATTTTTAATTAGAAGAGTTTGAAGTAGAGAAGGCGAGGGTTTGGAATGGGTTCGGATTTGTGATTTAGTAAAACGGACTCGGAGTTTGTAAGGGGTTGAAATGAATTTGGATTTGTAACTGAGTTAAGGGGCTGTTTGGTTCCCTGTTTTTAAGGGAAAGTTTCTCTTGAAAGCCAGCAGCCAAAATCTTCTTTTTTAGAGGTGATTTGGGCTGAAAGTCTGCCAAAAAGTGACACTTTGACAGGCTTTCAAGAGAAAAAAATTCTAACCAAACAGCCCCTAAATGGGTAGAGGGTTTGTAAAGTGATGTCATGGAGAAGATGATAATTTAAAATAAGTTTGGGTTTGTAATTAAGTTAAAAATGTGAAGTACCTTTAAATTTTAATGATTTAGGGAAACTAATATAAAATTAGTGAAGACTTGAGGGACTAATTTCAAAACTTTCTTGTTGAAGACTAACTTTTGGTCCTATTTTACCATCAGGGTCAACAAAAAAAAATCAAACTGTCGCCGGAGTAGCGTGTTGGGATCCACGTCGAGGAACCAAACCAAACGCCGTTCGAGAAGGCAAAACCAACCAATCAATGCACAAACACAAAACACCAATTTTAACGTGGTTCGGCAATTTCCTACGTCCACGGGGCAAGAAGGGGATGAGTTTTTTCACTAATAGAGAATAGGAGTACAAATTGAGATTACAAATCACTCAAAGGAATAAACTAATCTCATCACAAAGCTCTTAATCTCTCCAAATAAACCCTAAACAAATAGCTCAGAAAATACATCTTTTCTGTGCTCCAAATATCTCAAAATCAAGCCTTAAAAAACCCTAGAACGTGTATTGGTATTTATACCAAACACCAAAACCCAATAAGAACAGGAAACTCAAACTGGGCCTCTACGGTCGACCGCGCCAAACGATAGAACCTGAAAAATGCTTACAGGGTCTGGCGGCCGACCACGGCAAACGATAGAGCCCAAAAATCAACTACGAGGTCTCGCGGTCGACCGCGCCAAATCCAGACACAATCCATGAGCCTGTGCACGTTCGCGGTCGACTGGCCTTGCACTGCGGTCGACCGCGCAGCTCCCAAACTGACTCCTACATCCCAAAATCTGTTCTTCGCCAAATTTCTTCGCGGTTTCTTCATAGCGAAAAATACCAAAAGTGTTAGAAGGGGTCAACAAAAAAAATACCAATCTAGTATTTTAGCCATTCTTGTAGGGACGCTTTTGATAGGATTTTCCGATTTGTTATAATTGCTGATATGGAAATAAAGGAGACGTCACCTACCTCGGTGTTATACCTCGGTAGAATAACAAGACAAGATAATTGAATGGTTAAGATTAACGGCTGCAATGGCAAGGTTGAGATTAATGCAGGAAACAAGAGGATTCTAGGAGAGCAGTCGACTTAATTGGCATATTCCCCTCTGCTCACGAGCAAACACATTAAGAGGTAATACGCTTAAGTTTGTTATCTATAGATAAAGAGGGTACATTGTACAATTAAAGACACAATATATAAAGAATAAGCTAACGGTGCTCGTACTAACATAATCTCGATTTTCTTGCTCTAATAGTATAAAAAAGTTTAGAATTGGATTTAGTTTGTTTTTTCTTTTCTTCCCCCACCCCCCACCCAAAAAAAAAAAGTTAGGACGTGCATTTTTTTTGGGCTAAATGGCAGTTGTATACCTCATTGTTTCACTATTGTCCCCAAGTTATAAAACGTAGCAAAAAATTACCGTGAGTTGGTAAAGTTGAGCAAGTTGCTACCTTCTGTTAACTAGCCGTCAGAATATTCTGTGAACTATTCCCACACGCTGTCATGCACTAAATTAAATGATTTTCACCCTCATTCATTGTAATATTTACTACTTTACAGTGTAGAGGAATTAATTCCGAAGGAGGGGGCATTATTGTCCATTCGGATAATTTTTAACACCGTTAGCCAAATTCAAATAGCTATTTGACTCAAGTTTTTTTTTTTTTTGCTATATTTTGTAACTTTAGGAGTAATTAAGTGCTACAGGAGTGAAACTACAGGGTCAATAAGTGCCATTTAGCCTTTTTCCTTTTTTGGGTATGGACGGCACGATTGCTTAATCAGAAACTTTCAAGAAAGGAAAAGATGAGAAAAGTGACAATCTCTTAATGTTATCAAGGCCGAAATTTCGGCTCTGTCCGCTTGCTTTCAAGTAATGCTATAATAAGGTAGTTAGTTTCAACCTTCTAATTTCAGGCAAAGAAAATGCAATCAAAGTGTTCAAAAGTACAGCTCTACACGTCAATGACTTCGTGAAGTTTCGTTTTACAATATTTTTGAAGGTAGGGTACCGATTATAAGCGTACTTTACTTAAGTGGTTAGATATTTAAATCCATTGTTTTTTTTAAATAATTCTTCCATCACGCGACTATACTAGTAGCAAGTGGAATTTCCAACAATTTGAAGCCGTTTGTGAGTGTAATTCAATGACCTTGTGAACGTGGTTGGTTTCTTTTTTAACAAGAAGACTTATTGTTTGCCTCTCTTTATGTAATCAAATCAATTCTATTCAGTTTTTTTTTTTGATGAAAAATAGGGCAGTTAGCCCTATCATGTATGTACTATATATCTGAAAGTAGCCCAAAATTACATGAGAAGTTATCTAATTATGATTTGGACAGGAGCTCCAAACTGGTGAAAAAAGCCAAATCAGAAGTAGATACACTACTAGAAAATGGATTATTGCCTACAGATATTTAGCGACGGAATTTGCCGTCGCTATAAGTTCGGTTATAGCGACGGAAATTCCGTCGCTATTAATCCGTAGGCAAAAACCTTTATAGCGACGGAAAATTAATTTTTAGCGACGAAAATGTTCCGTCGCTAAATTATTAGCGACAATGTTCATTTCCGTCGCTAAAACAACTATAGCGACGGAATTACCGTCGCCGAAAAGATTTTTAGCAACGGAATTATCCGTCGCTAAAACATTTCGGTGTGAAAAAAAATTTGGGCGCGGGCGCCCAAAATTTTGGGCACCCGCGCCCGTTTTTACCGAAACCAAACCCCCCCCTTTCTCTCAGATCCCGACCCCCCTCCTCTCTTTCCCCCTCTCTCTCGATTCCGACCCCCCAAACCTCCCCTCCTTCGCCGCCTTCACCATTGCACCCATCACCTCTCTCCTCTTCATCTCTCTTCAAGCCCCCTGACCTCCGAACCCATCAACCAGTGACCACCATCACCACCGAGCGCCGCCCCGCCTGCAGCGTCATCGCCTCCCCGCTGCTCCTCCATCACCGTGCCTCCGTCACCAGTGCTCCTCCCCAACTCTGCTGCTCAGCCTCTCGCCATCGCCCCTATCATCACCGCCTCCCACCGCCACGACCAGCCCTCCTCTCCTCTCAGTCACCGCCTCCAAGCCGCTACCACCTCCAGCACCTCACCGCCCCTCAATCCGCCACCAGAGCCGACGCCGACGACCTGAGAACCACCAGTGCCCAAGCTGAACTCCGATCGTTCCCGTCCCTCTGTCCTCCTCCGCCGTTGACAGCACCCGACGTCGCCGACAACCCCGGCAGCCCTCTCCGCTGATCCTCTCTCCCGTCGCCGCCAAGTCCAACGCCACGAACCAAGGCAAGTCCTATTCAGACTTGCTACTCCCTGTATTCTTTTGAATTATATACTGACTATTAGTATTTATTGGATGATTAACTCCTACAACATTAATTAGTAACATGTTATATGTTGTTTAAAGATTATACATAAGCGTAGTGATTGTGTGGGGTTATCGTAACTATTATATCGCTAATTACATAGAAATTGCACACACTGTACACTCATATTTTCGAGCCGTAGAATACCCCGTCCAATA
>NC_033794.1:4805006-4819695 GCF_001876935.1 Asparagus officinalis | reverse complement strand
AAGAGAGAGATTGTCATGTATAATAGGTATTGAGCCTTTGTAATTATCTGTTTGAAACTGGTTATCATTCATGTAATCATCTTTGTCATGTATTGATAAGTTTTGTTGGCGTAAACCATTAATGTTTTCAAAAGTATAAGATCTGACAAAAAGGATTACGTAAGAGAGCGCTTGAGAGAGACCTATTGCGTAGACATTCTGGAGGCGACGCACATGGCTCTAGTCAAGTAATTTGTATTAATTTATTATATCTGTACATTTCTATAAACTAGTAATACGAACCTAACATTATTTTTCCTATTTCCTACGCAGGCCGCGATCGCTGGCTCAACACATGACGGCCGCCACCAGACACAGGACGAGGAGTATGCTCCCACCTGATGGCGGAGACCATCTCGTTGTCGCTGCTCAGAATGCAGAGATGCCGCCGTCACCTCCCCCGCATGGCAGATGTATTGGAGGAGCGTCGATTTGAGCGCATATTTAGCGCACGCTGTAGAGACTGCGCCACTACCGCCAGATTCTATCCGGATCAGCTGAGCCCACGAACTTGGAGGCGGCCAAGGTGAGGAGGATTGGGATGCTTATTGCATCGATTTGCGACTTATCGCACAGCAGAGGTATGAACAAGACAAGGCGTAGTATGCCTCGAATTGAAAAGGTGTGTATAGATTTTTATAAGTTATCTGTTAAATATTTTAATTTGTATTATCGATCATTGAATTGATTATATTTCGGCCTGAATTTTATGCATATTCGTAGGTACAGGGCAACCTACTAGGCGCGGCCGCAGTGGTGACCGAAGCCAAGCAGAAGCCTCGTCCCAGATATTCGTCGGGAATGAGCCGTGATCCGAGGGAGAGAACGGCGTGCCTGTCGGCCATTGTTGCCTACTTCTGTTTAACAATTTCCTCGCCCCTCTGTAATCCAGGAGACATGATTCTTCAACATATATTTGACGTGGAAGTCGGCAGCGGATTGATGCGTTGGTGGGCTTGTTGCGATAATATATGTGTAGTCATTTATTTTAATTCTCAGTAATTAATAGTCACTTTTATTATTTGGTTTAACAGGCACTGATTTTGTAATCTCTTTTTTCATAATGTACTAAGCTGAAGGGCGATTTTCTTATCTTGACGATTTACGCTTGTGCCTGGACTACTGCTTTCACAGGCAACATCAATCTATCGTTCAATGAGGGTGGAGGTCAGAAAGCTGAAGAAAAAGATACTTTTTACTCAAGAACAGAAGATTGGGAGCGTTAACTGGGCAAAATCAAAAAAAAAAAATTTGACAAGCGCTGTGGATGGACGTTGATTTTGTTTGTCACTTGCGACTTAATATCGGAGAAGTACGGCCGAGCTCAGGTATTATTGAAGATATATCTTTGGTTTATTGTTTGAAAATTCTATAATTAATATCTGTTAACATTCTTTGTAGGAACAAGCTGAAATAGCAAGGAGGACGCGCAATCGCGCCCCGCAGTTACGTAGACATCAGCAGGGGCTCCAGGGTGCTTGTCTAGCCAGCATGATCATCAAAATTGGCGCTCTGAGGTATATGAATATATTAAGCTCTTAGAGTTATCATTTGAGTATAATTTATGTGTGTATGAGTTAATGGTAGTAATGTGAATAAAATATGAATGGGAAGGGGAGAACTCGGCATTTTGCAGATCGTATTCTGACTGGATTGGAGCCTCCAATTACGCCGATGAGATGAAGAAAGCGCAGAACCGGGATCCTGGACTCGTGAAGTAGCAGTTAATTTGTATATTTAATTTTTATACAATGCATTTTAAGTGTGTTAAAGAATTGACCGAAGAAGTTTGTTTTTGGCTATATTCGTACGGAGAAATTAGCAATGCTAATGGTGCAGACAATTATCAACAGACTCAGGTCGATTCTAACACTCCGACGCCGATTAAGTTAGAGAGGAGGAGGATAGCAACATCGAGACGGGTCATTGGCCACCGAGTAGGAAGAACAGATACAGGTGGAGAGGATCCGAGAATCGCGCGTCACTAGTCCAGTAGCAACGCTACGAGTGCTGCAGCTTCCACCAGGATGCAGTTCTTCAACAAGACCCGCCACTATGGAGCACGGATGAAAGCGATGGAAAATTGGCCAGCGCGTCGGGAGTCGAGCTACTCCAGATGGCGGAGGAAGAATCGGAGGCGTCGGAGCAGAGGGAGGCTGAGAATTCACACCAGTGTATATCGATTTTTCTCTACCTTTCCTTGATGCTAACAGGAGGCATATAGGAGGACGGTTTTTTGGCGGATCAGGTAGAATATAGATACTAGGTATATGTATAATTGTCTTTTATTAATAAATGAATTAAATATAAAATGTCTTTTACTTAGTTACTGAGTATGGCCGTGCTCGACTAAATGATAATCACACAAATGTTACACACAAACTATATCTCTCTCGAAAACACACTAAAAATTCATCAGTAGCTTAATGTTTTTTATGTGATGGTGGTGTTGATGGGTGCGGTGCATGCGTAGCGAATGGTTTGTATTGAGATAGTGAGTTGGTTAGTTAGTTGTTATTTTGTTTTGATTGTGGGGCGTTCGTGTGTAGGGTCGTTGGTTATGTTGTTGGTTGGTGGGTGTTTTCGTCGTGGTGGTGGTGGTGGTGGTGATGATGATGGAGGGGGAGGGGGTGGGGGGTAGGAGTTTGGTTGGTTCGTGGGTGGGGTTGGGGGATTGTTATTGTGGTGGTGGTGGTGTTATTATTGTTGTGTTGTGGTGCCGCATGCAGATGTATTGTCGTGATTGTTATGTGCGTGCTTGATGTTGGGTTTGGTCGTGGTGGGGGAGGGGGAAGTGTGGGGATTGGGTTGAGCTGGGTACTCGTGCGTGCGTGTGTGCGTGTCGGTGGAGATAGGTACGGGTGCGTGCGTTGTTAAAAACATGTGTGTGCTTGCGTATAATACATAAATATATGCCATGATACTCTCTCTGAATCATATAACATGTAAGAATATGCCATGATACTCTATTATTGCTATACTTGCATGTTATGCCTTGTTGTTTTATAATTTGTTACTTTACTGTAAAATTCAGTTTTTGATGATGTACGTATTGCTCTATAACGTTTTTTTTATTTTTTTAGGCTGGGACTTCTCGACAAGGTGGAGTTGGTGATGAGGATGATGATGATCGGGACTGAGTTTATTTGTTTTAACATTAAAAACAATGGGTGTGCTGTATAAATAACATTATAAATGTTGGGATATTTATTATGTTTTTAGTGAAATAATTGTTATATATGCGTGAAATATGTGTTAATGCATGTGTTGTGTAATATATTGTACAGGTTATTGTTGTAAAATATATTGTACAGGAATTTCTATTTTTCAAAACAATTTTTAAAAAAGTTTCTGTCCATTTTTAGCGACGGAATTTCCGTCGCTAAAATAACTTTTAGCGACGGAAAACTGACACGGCAGATTAGCTTTCAGCGACGGAATTTCCGTCGCCAATATTTATTGGCGACGGAAAAGTTTATAGCGACGGAAATAGGGCGACGGAAATACGGTCGCCAAAATATTGTATTAGCGACGGAAAATCCGTCGCCAAAAATAATAGCGACGGACAAATATATAGCGACGGAAAATACCGTCGTCAAAAAATAATACAAAAACGACGGATTTTCCGTCGCTATATTTCCGTCGCTATAAATTAGCGACGGATTTGCCGTCGCTAAAAGAAGCTTTAGCTACCCTCACAATAGCGACGTAGTTTTAGCGACGGAATTTCTTTTTTTCCGTCGCTAAAACTTTAGGCGACGGATTTCCGGCCTTTAGCGACGGATTTGTCCGTCGCTAAAAGTCCTGTTTCCAGTAGTGATAACGAGGATGACTATATACAATCTAAACAAAAAACATGGGATGGTAGCTGCAAAAGATAAAAAGAGGCAAAAAGCTGGGTTCTCTTCTTATCCGTTGCTGTCTTGACTGGACTCTAGGATGTCAGAGAGGGCAGAGGAACGAATGAGGTTCTTCAGCTTGATCATCTTCTTGGAAGAGGGAGAACCTAACCAGAAAAGAATGAAGTTAACAGGTTTGTTGCGAATTAGCTTGGGATTGGTGGTTAAATTAGAGAAGATGCAATCATTACGAGCTTTCCAAATGACCCAGCAAACGGTGGGAAAACAGATACTCCAGAGATGACGAACATGGGCCTGAATGGATGAGTCAGAGCAGCTGGACAATCCCTGACTGATACTGGAGGGGAGGTGTTGTAAACCAATCTTAGGGAGGATGGGATTCCATGTTTGGGAGGCCAGATTGCACGAAAGGAAGAGATGGTCATGTGATTCAGGTTCACTGCAAAAAGAGCACTTGGGATCAGATAGCCAACCTTGCAATGCCAACCTATCTTTGGTCTTCAGTTTCTTAAGGCTCAGGAGCCAGAAGAAGATTTGAACTTTGCTAGGCAGCACTCTGTTCCAGACAATGTTGTTATATTGGTAACGTAGACCCCCATCTACGAGCATAGAGTACGAGGACCTTACTGAGAACATATGTGTGTCTGATAAAGCCCATAAAAGTTTGTCCGGAAAAGGAGAGGGGAATAAGTTGCTGTCGACTAGCAGGTGCATGAGAGCTTGCACTTACTCTCTAGCAATGCCGTGAGCAAGTCTTCTGATAATGGGTTTCCATGTCCACCTGTCTACTTGAAATCTACCTTGAGATGCTATTGAAACGTGCTTGGAAAATGCCAGCTGATATGCTTCAGGGAATAAACCAGCGATAGAGTTGTTACTTAATCATCTGTCTTCCCAAAAGTGGATACTAGACCCGTTACCTAGTGACCATTTGACAAAGCTTGAGAAGTATTGGTGGCAGGATAGAACATCTTTCCAGAATCTAGAGCAAAGAGTGGGGGAAGCATGAGAGTGAAGGTTGGATGGGTAAATGGATTGGAGGACTCTGCCTACATGATTGTTGCAGTCTAAGAATTTCGAGAGCCAATTGGAGATGAGGGAAATATTGAAGAGCTTGATGTTGAGGATACCTAGTCCTCCACATTGCTTAGGAGAGTAGACTGTCTCCCATTTGACAGGATGGATGTTGTTGGTTTTAAGAGGAATCTCAGCCCATAGGAATTTGCGCCTGATTTGGTCTATTTTCTTAATGAGCCAAGAAGGGAGCTTGAAGAAGGACATATAGTATAGGGGGATAGATGAGAGCACTGACTTAAGAAGAACTAAACGCCCTCCTATGGAAAGCTGATTACTTTTCCATTGTGAGAGTTTGCGTTGAAGGGAATCTAGTAAAGGTTGTCAATCAGATCTAGATAAGGAGCCTCTTTTGAGAGGGAGACCTAGGTATTTGAATGGTGGGGAGGCGAAAGAGCAGTTGAGGATGCTGGCCAGCTAAGCCCCCTTTGCAGGAGATTTGCCACTGTAGAACAAGTTAGATTTGGAGAAGTTGACGACCAAACCAGATACATTTTCAAAGAGGTACAGAACTGACTTCAGGTTGGAGATGTCTGAGTGATTGGCTTTACATAATATAATAGTGTCGTTAGCAAATTGCAAGGATTTGATGTTATTAAGCAGAAAATGATGTGAATGTTTGTCAGATATTTTGATTACATATATTGATCTGAATCATCACAGTAATCAGAAAATGATGTGGACCTATATTATTTATAAACAAACTAATTAAGCAAGTATGTGAGCACACAAATTCCCGAAACGTCGAAAATGACTGACAAGTGACGAGTTGAGGGTCGTGAAGCTGGTCCTGCAGTCATCAAACATAGCCAAGAGATGATGTGGGTTGGTGTTGGCGATGGCACCATGGAGCCTACATCCATGACTTCAAAATGTGCATGTGCGTCACTGAAGACTGACTCTCTCTCTCTCTCTCTCTCTCTCAATTCGAAAGAATTTTGGTCAACAAGTCAATATGATGGCTCTAGTACACCTCAATGGAGACCTTGGCATGTTAAACGGTCACAACACTAACCTACACTACTACTAGGGGCAATCCTAACGGTTGGAACCGTCGGGGCAAAGCATGTACCCAACTGTTACAACCGTTGAGGCATAAAATATGTATGTTGGTGCAAATCTCGTGGGGGTTGTTTCGGGCACCAACAGTTGCAAAGCTTGCCCCAACGACTGTTATCTTAGGGGCAAATAATTTCTCATTTTCTAATATAAAAAAAAGGTCCTAGTGGTTTCAAACATCGGTGCTAACATTTGCCCTAACAATTGAAACCGTTGGCGCAGATATGAAATCAATTAAAAAGGATTCGGATCCTCTCCACTACAAAAAAAAAATAGTGGAGGGACCACTACTTAATCACAGCCATTGATTATCTAGTTGATGGTTATGATTTTTTCTTTTAGTGCAAATTAGGAATGAGTGCAATACACGGGGGTATGGTAAGTGTTAGATTTAGATTGTATCATAACTGCCTACTAAATAATCAACGCTTAATATTAAAAGTAGTGGTCTCTCCACTACTTTTTTGTAGTGGAGAGGATCCAAATCCAATTAAAAAAACACACACGATCCATTTATGTTAGTCAAAAACTATAACTACCTTATTCATAAACAGACGTCATTGTAACTCTTTCTTTCTAAAATATAAAGTAAATCTCAAGTAAGCATTAAAGCACAAAATTTACAACAAAACACTATCATACAATTGCAATACCATCAGCAATCAAAACCCCTATGATTAAAATTCAGTCTTAACCGAATCAGAATCTTCATCATATTAGTATTCCTTGAATTTTGTCACTGAGTACTACTCTTAATTTGTAGCTGTTGTTGGCTGATGATCGAGCTACTACTCTTCGAGTTGAGGGATCGACGCGTCGATTAAAGGAGGTACGTAGGAGTTGGGGATGCTGAGAACATATCTGAGCTCTTCATAATTTTTCTGATCGATCACTACCAGCTAAACGTTCCTAATTGGCATTAACCGCGACTTCCTGTTATCGATAGCTGCATATCCCGCCAAATCAAGAACCTGAGATCGTCAAGGAACAATAAACAGGTCATAAGATTCTCTATGATCCGTCGATCACATCTCATATCGCGGTCAGTTCTGGTTCTTGCAATAGAACAGTACCAAGAACGGAAATATTAATTATCTCTAACACAAGTCGTCAGATGATTAGAATCAATGAATCATGACGTAACTAGAATGCACAAATGTTTTAGAGATTTGCCAACGTGCTACATTTTCAAGAATACTGAAAATGTCCAGGAACTATACATGCATGTGCATGAAAAATGAACCTCGGACGCAAGGTACTCGAGAACATTCCAGCGCCAATACGTACGATCAGCGCGCACATCCACAAATCAAGTGTCGAACAAAACCCCTAGAAGACTACTAGATAACAGTATGTTTGTAAGTCTTAACTGTCCCATGATATTTACCTTAATTGTCCTGCAGTACTAGTAACTAACATTCCTCGTCCATGACTTTGATTCATGTATACAAACGAAAGAAACTGACGAAACCATAGTAACCCTGTTGAGTTTTAGCCTTGGACCACGCTTTAAGCGCATTTAGAGTGCCATCTCGGCATGACTAAGTAAATCAAAACCTGAAAATATCAAAGTTAAAAGTACAAAGATGGGAATCTACGAAATCACAGAAACTGACAGGAGTTTGATTGAGTTAGGAACAAGCTCATCACTTATTATTATTATAGGGTTGATTGGTACTTTTCAATAAGATCTGATGTCAACACTATATTAATGTTAATGAGTGGAAATGAAATGTTAATGAGATGAGATGAGTTGTCACCATATTATTGGATGATGTGAGTGATTTTTAAATATGAGATGAGATGAGTTGGATGATGTGACCCGTTTCTTGTGTTTGGTATATTTTTAAAAGTAAGAAAGGAGATAAGATGTGATGAGTTGGTGGATAAAAATAATATTTTATTGATAAAAGTGTATAGATTTCTTTTTCTTGGATTGAGTTTTATGGATGGAAGTGGATAAAAATAATATTTTAATGAAAAAAGTACATGGATTTCCTTTTCTTGGTTTTTAGGAAATCTCCCAACGCCAAACAAACGGGCCCTTACTAGTGCAACACCAATATGTGGTTGCCAAGTGTTTGTGCTTTGCCAAAACAATAATCAATAATAAAAATTACTAATAAAATAATACGTCTTTGTTACTGTTGGCTCAATGTTTGTTTCTAGTCATTCCATCACTTGCAATTGCTACCCATGTACGTAACCCTTCTATTTAATTTTTCCTTTGAATGGCCCGACTCGACTCGAGACTCGAGGTATCAAATTCTGTGCTCAAATCCGGTTGAATTTGCTCTTAAAAGTGTAGGGGTCACAAAGTGAATAAAAATTTAACAGAAGGGAGTTCCTTACCACCGTAAAAGCTAATTAATAGGAAATTTGACCTTTTGATCAAGTCTTGATCATTTTTTATTCATCAATCGAAGTAGAAGAGGAGCACGACAAAAACGTACTAAGTCACTAAAGCTCACCGGGACATTTTTCTAGAAAAGGTGGAGGACAATCATTAATTAAGCTTTGAAGGAAAAGAAAATTAAAGCATAGCAGGAAAGAGAAGGAAGCGAAAAAAAAAAGTCAGCAAGAAAATGAAAAAGTAAACAGGTCAGCAAAAGTTTGCTTGAGAACAGCACCTATCAACTCGATTTATCGGCCACCAACAACCTTAATAGAACTAAAACATGACAAACAGGACTTCAACTCAAATAAGGTATCTCTAAAAGCCCCAAGTACAAAAAATTATACAATATCTATCTAGAAGAAACTTTCTAAATAAATCCGTTCATATTTTTTTTCTAAAAATAGACCCCTTTGAGTTTTATTTACAAAAATAGACCAATTTTATCTTAATCTGGTTTCTAATTAAATAGTCGGGATTGTCAACCCTGACTATTTAGGAGGTTGTAAACCCCAAAGTATAATCCTAAACCCTAACATTCTATGCACTAAATAGTCGGGGTTGGCAACCCCGGCTATTTAGAAACCGGATTAAGACAAAACGGGTCGATTTTTGTAAAAAAAACTCAAATGGGGTCTATTTTTAGGAAAAAAAAAATTTATGAATGAGTTTGTTTAGAAAATTTCTTCTATCTATCTACTTCCAAGTACTACAACATTTAATTCCTAGTATATTTTTGGTAGGGTTGGCATCTCTCATCTCTCAATTGAGAGGGTGCACTTGGGACCACGTAAACCTTTGAAGGCTTTGATGCTTTCCTCTCAACGCTAATGCTTGAAGCACCACTTTCTTCCCTTTCTTGCTTTATGACCCCTCCTTATAATTATGCTCTTCTATCTTGTGTTGTTGCAATCGAAAGTATAAAGCCATGTTTCCCTTTATTGACAAATTGGAGAATCCATTGTCAATACTTTGATGACGTTTCTTTATGCTTGTAAAAAAAATCGAATGTTAGTACCTTTGCTTTCTTCTAAATCATCAAATCGTGACAAGCATATAAATTAAGTGGGCATAATTACCCTATCAAATTAAACTGTTGATGAGTTGGGTGTCTAATGCCTCCGAGAAAATTTTAGACGGTGACACAAGCCAAGATGAATTGTTCTCTGTTATGACCGCGTCACAGAGTTGACAAGCTCAGAACTTTGTCCGAATTATACGACATTCATCTTTGAAAATTATCATAAAATAAATAAAAGCAACCGCTAACATATGTAGGATGTAGCAAAAGAGAGAAGAACATAATCCTTTAAAAATATATAACTAAAAAGTAGGAGTAGGGTTGCGCAATCGGTTGGTCGGTTCGGTTTTTTGGCCAAATTGAGCCGCCTATCATTCAAAACCGAAGCGAACCGATTCAAGTCGATTTGGTTCGGTTCGGGTCGGGTTGTTCGGTTTTTACTTGGATACAAATGTTATGACTAAATTCAATTTCACCTCTTATCTGTTGACGAAATAAATAAGTCTCTTAGGTACCGTTTGACAAAGGGTTAAGTGAGGGGTTAAGGAGATTTAACTTTTTCTTAACCTGCCAAACATAACAAATCTATATAAGGGTTAAAGTGAGTTAACCCTCCATAATTTGCCAAACATAAAAAATATAGAAGGGTTAAGTTAACCCCTCTAGAGGGGTTAAAATGAGTTAACCCTTCAAAATGAGGGGTTTACTAATACTCCTATTTAGATGGAATAAGAGTTAACCCTTCTAATTATAAAGAAAATAGTAAAAATCATTGTTATTCCCAAACACTAAAACTGATCATAAGGACTAAAATAAAACTTATTTAACGGATTAATAATTTAGTCCTTCGGATTATCAAATGGACTAAGTACATTAATCCTTCTCTTTAACCCCTCTTCATTAACCCTTTGCCAAACGGGACCTTATACTTTAATTTATTAAAATTCATAAACTATTAAATGCTATTGAATATTAGATGTAGAAATAAAAATCTAATTCCTACCAAAGATTACATAATTTTTTTTTGGAGAAAACTTACATAAAGAATTAAAGTGATCTCAATCTGATAGACAAAGTAAATAAAAAATATGTAATAACTTGGATGTTGGACATAGTTTCTATAAAATTATAAGTCTGATCCAAAAATGTATCAATCGAGGAAAAAAATTAGGAAAATGTTAGAATAAACATTATGGTTTAAGTTTCTTACTTCAAAAGTGGATTGGTCCAAAGTAGAAGAAGCGATATGTAATAGAAAGGGATAGAGAACTAGAGATAATAAAAAGCCCTAGAATTGGAGAGGACACCATTGTTGTGGTACTTTATCGCTATTAGGTCCCGTGAGAGAAAAAGATATCAAGCTGCAGCGAAGTAACTTTATATGAACTATATTGGGTCGTGTTTAAGCGGATACAAATAGTAATTAGAATGTGTAATACAATTAGGTTGGTTCGGGTTGAAAAAGCTTCAACCCGACTCGAACCGAACTCTAATAAAAACCGAATCGAACTGTTAATTTTTGGTTGATTCGATCGGTTTATTCGGTTTGAACCCAAACCGAACAGAACAGAATTTCTATCTTTTTCAGTTTGAAGAAAGTTGACAAAAGAATATAAGTTTAAAATTGTGTAGCCTTTCTGTATTCTCTAATAATAACATTACAAATAAGAATGTAAAATTGACTGATTATGTGATATATGTAATATTAGGTAGCCTTGGCTTATTAATTTGTCTCTGCTCTAAATGTTTAGGATCGTTCAAATGGCTGATGAACTCTGCAAATACTAGTGGCTGATGAACTCTACAAATCTCGATAATTTAGAATTTCAACCCCAAATCCAGTAATATTATAAGCTGCTTTTAGCAGGTAGTTTTCATCTTAGCAATTTCTATTTCTGTTTCCTAGCAAGCGATAACGATCGCGGGATGATATTTTTGGTAACCTTTTGCCGACACACCTGGCCAAAATATTTAAATATTACAATGCTGAAGGCCCATTTTCACCTCTACTTAATTTGAATTTTGAAACGGATAATTCTCTCTTATTTCCAAAAATGAAATTCTTATAATGTCATTCGTTATAATAGGTTGAAGAATATTCGTTATAATAGCTTCAAGTGTCAAATACGAATATTATTCAGACTCAACTTACTGTTGACGGGAAAAACAAAGATAAAAAAAAATAAAGAAAAAAGGGACGTAAAAAACAAGTGGCAATAGATGAGTAAAGTAAAACAAAAAATTCACATGGCTGACCCAAAAAGAGCCCATTTTGTGCCAGGTTTAAATAATTAAAAAATGGAGTAAAAAGGGAAGCCCATGGACCTTGTAAGAGTTTGAAAACGAATAATTCTCTTTTATGGAGCAACTTTTTATCTTTAAAAGAGAAGCTACATTTTATTTTATTTTATTTTTTCAATCACTGGTTCCTTTTTATAGACTGGAAGCGAGAGCGACGAATTTCCTGCAATAAAATAAGTTTTAGAAGTTTGAAAAAACAAAAGGAAAAGAGGGGAAAAGGAGGAGAAAAGCGACGCCTTCTCAAAATGGTGATGAGAAGGAACTTCTAGCCCCAATTCTTCTTATATTAACAAAATAAAGTCAGTGTATTTCTGAAAACTCAATAGAGCATTAGGCTTGATATGTATGTATGTTATTTATATCTTATTTTTTATTCCATATACGGAGTGTTGTATGTGTTAAAACGAAAAACACATTTTCTTGTAGGTCAAAAGGCGGTCGATTCCTGTGTCAACGATATTGTTTATCTCAAATTCCTAATCATTCGGCATTGCAATTTGCAACACTTATGATGTTCACCTAGGCGAGGACTGCGAAAAGGGGCCTAGAATCTGAGATTTACTTGGCTAGCACTTAGCACTAAGCCAAAATTCCTGGCACCAGAAAAATTGGAGAAGCTAAAAATTAGCTATATCGATAACAAACCACAAAAATAGGAATTATGTTTTACCCTCCCAAAGTTGAAATTACCATTACCATGTCATGTTTGTTTGCTGAATTTTCTTTCTAATGGCGCCAACATTGTTTAGTAAAAGGCAGGGGAAAGAACAATCTTCAATTTGTTCCGTCTTAAAAGGGAAAGGATGCCATTGAGTCTGGTTTAACAATTAAAGACATGGGGTTTAGTGGGGCAAACTATGAACTCCGTATTTGGAAGAAAGAAAATAAACGAGGGGGCGGGGGGGGGGGGGGGGGGGAAGGAAAAGAGAAGAAAATACTTAATTACTTCCGAAAAATGTATTGTTTTCAAAAGTTTCTTTCTTAATGTATCACCTAGCTCATATCATATTAGGGGGTGTTTGGTTCAATTTCTAAAAATTATAGGAAATGTTTTCCACCTAAAATATGATTTACTTGTATTTCTTAAAAAACTATAGGAAAAGTTTTGAGAAATAAAAAAGTATCAATTTTCTTGTTTTTTGTACTTTGCTTGTTTGGTTCAAAACAAGAAAATAGCTCATAACTTTATAGAAAATAACAAGATTTGGTAGGTTTTTAATTAAATATGGTATGTGTCAGATTTCTGGTGATTTCCTCTCATTTTGAGAGGAAATTATTTTTTGTAAAATTTGGTAGATTTTGATATTTTATAGAAAATATTTCTGTAAATTTTTTGTTGAACCAAACACAATTTACAGAAATCTCTGAAAAACTTTTAATTACAAATTTAACATTGTCAGATGTTTTGAGAAAAAGTTTTCTCAAAAAGTGTGCAACCAAACAGCCCCTTAAACTCAAATTAATATGTGTTCTAAAATAATGAGACAATGCAAAATGAGGAAAATTTACAATGGAACAAGTCTATTGGACATATAATCATCTAAGGTGATTAACTTCTTCGGATCAGTATATTAATCTGTCTACTTTTTTGTTTCGTATTGACTCAATGGTCCTCATTACTTAGATCTATCAATGGTAAGTGGATGTTTTCTAATTTATATGGAATATTTTCTTTCCATATAATAAGGAAAAAAGATTTCTTTACACAAATCTTAGAGCAAGAGGAGAGGGGGGAAAAAGAATAAAAGATAAACAAGTGATCGAATAGCAAACATTTTAATGTCATTGTGTACTTAATTACATATGATTTTTGCATAATAACTTTGCCCACCTCAAATAATCAGTGTATATATCGTGTATGAACTAGTAGTTATCAATATATACGAAACGGTTATGGTTTTAAAACCCGAAAAAGTACGAGTTACTCTGTCTTTGAGATGAGATGTGTGCAAAATTATTTTAATAAGCATGCGACGTGATTCTTTTTAATTGAACATAAACTCAAATGTTGTAAACGTATTTTAATTAGCAGATTTTTAAAAGATTTGTAAAAGTACACGTGCACAAAAGCTACCTAGCTACTTTATATCCTCGATCTCACAAGCAAACCAATAATGTTTAGAAGTTGATTTTCAAATATCCAAAATATAGAGATGAGAAAGAGAATCAATAGATATATCAATATATGTAATTTAAAAAAAAATCCCTATGCTACGTATAATAACATAGAAAAAGGTTGCTAAAGTTTTAGTAAGGAATCAAGCAACGTACTCAGCAAGCTTCTCTTGGCTAAGCAACTCTCATGTGGGAAACGCATGCATGATAAATTTTGAGATATACATGACAAATTGCTAACTTTATCTACAATCTCAAATCAAGAATTTCTGCAATCCACATCACATCACTTACTTCTATCTAATAGTTTCATGAATATATAAACTCTTTAAAAAATATGATAAAAATCAAGGACACATGCACGTTCAAAACCATTAAATTGAATAAAAATACGTACCCATGCCATTACAATCACACGCACGCACCACCTTATTAATTTGCAACAACATTTCTACGTATATATAATCCTAAACCAAACAAATCAACGCATCAACCCTAATCAATAATAATTAACCAAACTCTCCCCTAACATTCTCACATTTCGAAAATACAAACTAACTCAACCAAGAATAAGATGAGCTAAGGCCAAAGAAACCGCTCCAAGTGTCACTCTTGGAACAATCAAATCGTAGGAACTTGATTTCGGCGGCGATGGAGGTGGTGCTTCTGGTTCATGTCCTGTTGGCGATCCTACTGGCACCACAAATTGAGGCGAAGGAGATGACGATGGCGCCGATGTTAATGGTAGCGACGGAGACAGCAATGGCGACGGTTGTGGTGGTAATGGTGGCGGCGGCAGTGGTGACGGTGACGATGATTGTGGTG
>NC_033794.1:4799480-4804996 GCF_001876935.1 Asparagus officinalis | reverse complement strand
CGATTTAGTTGGTGAAGAGAGAGGAGAAGGAGAAGGCGAAGGAGATACTGGAGGAGTATTCTTGTTCCTCGTAGCCATAACCACGACGATCATCTTCTCTCCTTCACTGCATTTATCTGGCACCCCGCTGATGAAAAAGAACGGCCCTGATCGTCCAAACTGAAAAATCGAATCGCCTCCTTCGAGTTTTTGTGTAGGTTTTTTCACGTTGCACGAGTCGTAGTCCTCTTGATCCTTCACAACCAAAACCGAGTCCTCTTCTTTTTTGTACTTGAACACTGGAATTGATTAAATCAGTTTAAAAAATAGAAAAGTGTCATCGTCTGCGTGCTGGAGATTAATAAGCGAACAAAAGAAGAAATATTAGCAAAATGGACCTATTTTGCTAAATATTTAACAAGACAGACTTCTTTTTGGCCAACAGGCCAAAAAAGATTTATTTTGCATGCTAAATGTTTAGCAAAACGATCTATTTTGCTAAATATTTAACAAAATAAGTCTATTTTGTAATTTTTTCCAGAAAAAAAAGGGTGATACCTAGTCTGTCATTGACTTGAAATCTCATTCTTGATGCCCAATCATTGTAACCCTCTCTAGGGTTTTGAACCCAACCGTCCTTTCCGCCAACATAGAAATCGTAAGCGCTTGTGCTTGAGATTGCACTCATTAAGATAGTAGCTAGAATAATACTAGCCATCTCCTAGAGGAAGAGAGAGAGAGAGAGAGAGAGAGAGAGAGAGGAGATTTTGAAGCTAATTAAGTTAGTGTTTTAGAGAGAGAAAATGCTTATAGTGTTTGTGAACTGTGAGAAGGACAGAGAGTCGGATTGTATTATAGAGGTTGGTGTCGAGAGTTTACCGTTGGGGCCGGGTAATTATTATGAGTAAAAATTTCCGTTTCTTTTAAGGTATAAATTTTGTAATTATTGACCGACACGTGGCTGTTGTAACGGTCCCCTGGACCCTTTCACGTGGAAAAAGTTAATTAAAACTCAACAAAAATGTACACAACAACAAAAAAAAGATTTCTGGCTGAGTACGCGTTTCGTAGGTTGAGTTTTGCAATTCAGAAAGGATTAGCGGCGCAGCTTGTTGCCCGCTTGTCATCATCACATGTGTAATATTTCTGGTTTTTAAAATAATAATAAAAAGAAAAAAAGAAAATAAAACAGTTCCTACACAACAAAATAAAAGAAAAGTTAAAACTCAACAAAAATACTAAAGGCAGCTTTAAAATTAATGTGCCCTTATACTTTCTTTTTCTAGATTTTTTTTATTATAATTTTATATATTTTTATGGAGGCATCTCAATGTGAATTTTTTTTATTTTTTATTATTATCATCTTTGTCTTTAATTTGCCCTTGTTCACCGCATTAAGCATTTTTTTTTGGCAGTTGGACAAAATTAGTATAATCCTTGCCGACAAAAAACATTTGACCTGCTGACCCGAAATTTTGGTTTTTTAAACACATTTATACATGGAATCAAAAATTTTATTTTGTCTGCGTGATTTTGTATGTTTTTTTTCCTTTTAATTAATAAAATAGGAAACTTTTCTAATCAGCATAGTAGGAAAGTTTTCTTCTTATTAAACCTTGAGAACTTCGAAATAGCCTTGGGCTGACTTTACAGGCTACCCCATTCTCTATTGGGCCGTAATTTTTCAAGCTGGTGTGTGACCCGTTTGCATCGTCATCAAACTTATTCCCAGTCAACGAAATAATTAAGTATTCCTACTCCTTAATATTAGAGATTTATACGTGATTATATTGAAGTTGGTCAAGAGCTTTAAAAGTTACACCATCGTCCGATAGATTTGGGAAAGCACATTTTATGTATTTAATTGCGACGGAATTTATAAAAATCGAAAAGGGTAAGAATGAAATTAAAGAGGATAAAATCAAGAGCAATCCTCGCTATATATCCAAATTTCCGCCTGCGCCTCATCGTATTAAACTTTTTAAGAACTAAACAGGAAGGCCCCAATAATATTATTTTATATTTATGTCTGTTTGCTGTTGGCTGTGCGGTAGGGGTGCTAAACCGTATCCGTATCCGATGAAATATCCGTAACCGTATCCGTTAGGATACGAATATGGTTACTCAAATCTATAACCGATAGGATATGGTTATGGATATGGTTTTGTAGTGAAATATCCGTATCCGTATCCGAAATATCCGAATACATATTAGTCATACTCTTACGATAGTTTCGATTATTAGATTATGGATTTGTGGTTAATTTTGATGATCAAGATGACTAATCTTAACTATTTAGTTATAATGGACATATTAACGAACTTTTTTGTATCACATGAACTATGTTTTTCTCAATACTATCTAGTTTTCTCATATCTGTTTTGTATCCGCATGCATATCCGCTTATATATCCGCATGTATATCCGTAACCGTATCCGATTTTAGCGGATATGGTTATAAGTTTTTCTTACCGAGGTATATCCGTATCCGTATCCGTATCCGAGATGGGTAAGCGGATATGGATATGGTAAGCATCATATCCGAGCCGTATCCGGACCGAATGCACCCCTACTGTGCGGACGTAACTTGGGCTGTGTGACTATAGAGTGAACATGAACAGAGTCTCGCAATTGATAATGATGATGTAAAAATGATTCGTTTTAAAAATACACAACATGAAGTTATCAACCATCTTGTTTTCTTTTAGGGTTATCATGACTTTTAATTCATCCTATATAAGAAAAGGTCAGTTCAAGTGTTTGAAATTATCCTTTTTTTTTTGGGTAGAGCTAAACGAGGAACAATTTTATTCTCCCTTATACTGCAAAATTTTCTCTCTCTTTTTTTTTACGAGAAAAATAGGGCGAGAAGCCCTATTCATATTATATTTTATAGAAGCAATCTTACTTGAAATTTTTAGGAATGATATTGATTATAAACCTATATATGCTTATTTACAGTTGTTATCTACCTAATATTTACTTTGAATCTCCCAAAACGCATGATGCAGAGTCTACTAGAATCAGAGATTAATTACGAAAAATTAATATTTACTCAATCGGAGCTACACTTAAATAAATTAAGAACAAAGATCAGAGATTAATTACGAAAAATTAATATTTACTCAATCGGAGCTACACTTAAATAAATTAAGAACAAAGCAGGTAGAGCTACTATAATATTTACTCAATCGGAGCTACACTTAAATAAATTAAGAACAAAGCAGGTAGAGCTACTAGAATCAGAAAAACAGCGAGGGATCGCAGAGCTCAGAGCTCAGAGCTCAATCCGATCAAAGTTATGAGCTTTTTCAATCTAATTTTGCACATATGCAGTCAAGCAATCCAATTATTTGATCAAAGATTCTATAAACAAGAATAAATTATTTCGGTAAAGGGAGGCATGCATCAAGTAGCAATCTTTAGCTAAATTATTGTATAAATCTGTAAACAAATTGCTAAGAAATTCAATTAAAAGAAGAATTTACTTCAATATTGCAATTTCCTCACCATTTTGGGGATTCGAGGGAACATAAATGATCAAATGACGGAGTGCAAAGCCCTGATTATTGAGTAAAGAGAAGCTGGAGATGAAAAAGTTAAAACTCTTTTTCATGAGGCGGATCCTCGTTTCGCCTCAAGGTCGAGATCGAGATCGATTTGGAGGCGGAGGAGAGGAGATAGATTGGAGATGCAGGCTGAGGTAGAGGTTGAGATCGAGCAAAGATTGAGACTGAAATCAAGCGGAGATCGAGGTCGAGTCAAGGTCGAGGTCGAGAGGAGATCGAGGCTGAGTCCTGGCTGAGATTGAGCGGCGGTTGAGGCTATGGGTTTGAGAGGCGGTTGAGGCGGCGGAGGAGGAGGGATTAGCGTTGGAGGCTCTGATTTTGAGAGGTGGTTGAGACGGCGGAGGAGGAGAAGGAGGCGGAGGAGGAGGGATTGGGGTCGGGATCGATGTCGATGAGAAGAGAAAGAGAAGAGATTTAGGTGTTCTAGGTTTTGGTTTTGGGAAGACGGGTGGGCAATTGGGTGAATAAATACCGCCCATTTAATACCCATTTAGGGTAGTTTGAGAGAAACATGTCCGATTAGACTCATTTAACTAAATGAGTGGGTTTTGGACGGGCCAAGTGACGGACGGGCCAGATGGGTAAATGGACATGCAGAAATTGCCTTCCCTAATGCAGACTATTGAACGACTAACCAATAATGCCATTTTAAAGTAGAGAAAACTTTTGTGGTTGCATCAAAACGTGTGCTAGCTTTCTTAATTTGTTTTCTTTAACATAATAACACGCTATGCACGTCTGCATATGCAAAGATTGAAAACATTAGTTGCATATTTTTTTCTTAACTTGTCATGAGCATCATTGGAGAGCTATCAGCCGCAGATTTGTTGATAATGTTGGAGAAGGGTTGCGAACTCTTCTATTTTATTGAGGGTCTTTGGAGGCCGTAAAGTGAACTACGTGAAGACTTGATTCCTTGGGCAAGAGGATACGTATGTAGTCATTTATGATGCAGCCGGTTTGGTGAGTTGATACCGACATTTAGAGTTTGTTCGCATTCTCGTTTTGGTTCTCGACTTGTTGTGGATTGAGTCCGTTGTAGTGGTTTTGTTTTACTTCGTACTGGACGTAATAAGTGAGACGTTTGATTTCGTTGGTATCAGCTTAGTTTTAAGAAAACTTCGTTGACGTGGAGAATTATGAAAACGACGAAAGAATTTGAGAAAAACATAAAAAATAAGCAAGACAGGCTCCACCATACCCTGGTGTGGTATCTGCCACACCCAGGTGGCAGAATTTGTCCCTGTTGACATGAGTGTGGTGTCTGCCACACCCAAGTGGCAGAATCTGTCTCTGTTGACATGGGTTTGGTGTCTGCCACACCCAGGTGTGGCAGAATCTGCCATGTTTTCAGGGGTGTGGTGTCTGTCACCCCCGGGTGTGGCAGACTTATTTTTTAGAATCCTAATATGTTTGGGATTGTGTTTTGTTATAAACAGAGACATATTTTTAGGGTTTCTTTGGCTTTGATTGGGCTTTGATTAAGCATTAATTGTGGGATATTTAGAGCACAGGAAAAAAATATTTTTGAGCTATTGGTTAGGGTTTTATTTTGGAGAGAATTAGAGATTTGTTAGTGAGATTAGTTGGTTGTTTTGAGTGATTTGTAATCTCAGATTGTATTCTTCTTCTCTGTTAGTAAAAACACATCCCCTTCTTGTCCCGTGGACGTAGGCAACTTGCCGAACCACGTAAAAATTAGTTGTTTGTGTTTGTGTTGTTATTTTGCATTGTTTGGTCTTTCTCTCTCGATGCTTGGTTTGGTTCCTTGAAGCACAACGATTGGTGGCCGCGCACAACACAACTAACCATTCTTTTAAAAAAAATTCATCCATTCTGAACACTTGGAGGTGGAATTTGAATCTGGATTGGTAAGATATTATCTGTAAGGCCCTTCCGTTGTAGTAAAACTTTGAATTTGTGGTGAGATCGAATTGACGATTATCATTTTATAGTAATTATAACTGTT
>NC_033794.1:4772106-4799468 GCF_001876935.1 Asparagus officinalis | reverse complement strand
ACTATGACAACGTAGGTACCCTGAGAGTTCGAATGCCAATCCCTTCTGATCTTAGCAATCCACGAAACTTCATCATGAGGATATATCGATACGACAAATTGGTGAACATACCGAACAGTATGACTGTCTTAGATGAGCTTCTTAATTCCTATTTCGGTTGAGATGGCAAAGAGAAACCTCAACAAGGGAATTAATCTGGAATTAACTTCACCAATCCTGTTGTTGTTAGCCACAATGAGACCCTTGAGATGTACAAAAAGCACATCGATCCTAAATAAAAACGGGCCAACTTTACACTGGAGGATCGAGCAGGCGAAAGTTATAGTTGCAGCCAGGAGCAATAATGAAATGGATGCTTCAAAGTTGGAGGAGGAGTTTTCCTCAGCTGCTTTCAATCAAAGATTCTCTTGTGCAAGAAGGTCTCTAGTTAATTAAGGGGGGAAATGAGAACTCAGAAGCTAGAATTTGCATTAGTCACTGTGTTCTTCATTAGGCTATAAAGAATTAGCTATATATCACTGTTTTTTTAATTGTTAGTAGCTTCAGCCATTGAACGATTTGTTATCTCAAGTTTTGTGACTATTGCAGGGCATTGTCTTAATTTTGAGAGGCAGTGTAATTTAGCATTCATGTAATTATTGGATTTTGTTGATCAACTTGTTTGGTGCCTAAATATTCAAGTATTAATTATAAGGGTTATTCTATTGCATGTATAGTGTATTAATAATTTTTTTTTGGTTTTTTTTGTTTTTTTTGGTTGGGGGGGGGGGGCGTGCCTAAATATTCAAGTATTATAAGGGTTATTCTATTGCATGTAAATTCTGTTTGGTCTATGGTGGAAAGACTCCAAACATGATAACAACCTTTTTCTGCCCCCTTTAAAATTAAATTAATCACGTTGTAAACTTGTATTGCATTTGTGTTGAATCAATATTCAAATCAATGAATGAACTTAAACAAAATATGTTGGCAGTTTTCTTAATTTTGACCTTAAGCGGAAAATATTGCACGCTTGACCTTCAAATTGGAGTTTCATTAATTGGCATGTTTGTTTCGACTCCTTGAACCAAACCAAGTCCTCGCCCTCTATTAGAATTCAGCAGCCAAAAGGACAATTAGGGGTCCATAAAGTCAAGGAAAAAATCTCGTCTCTTGCCTAACAATTCCTTGCTTGAGACAAAACATTCGTTTTTCTAAGCCATTGATGCCTTCAACCAACGTGTCATGTGTACAAACAATATTCCCATATGAAGTACAAGAGCACCCATCAGTGTAGGCGTCAAAAAATGCTGAAAGATATCCAAATACAGCTCAAGAGGAAATCATCCAAAAAGGCAGAAGAACACAAGTCTTTACTGTCTCGCACGCGAGACAGACTTGACTGTCTCGCCGTGCGAGACAGTCTTTACTGTCTCGCAAAAGGCAGAAGAACACAAGTCTTTACTGTCTCGCACGCGAGACAGACTTGACTGTCTCGCCGTGCGAGATAGTCTTTACTGTCTCGCGGGCGAGACAGACTTTTACTGTCTCGCCCACGCGAGACAGTCTTTGCTGTCTCGCCGTGCGAGACAGAATTTACTGTCTTGCACGTGAGACAGTTTTCAGATGGTCAAAACTACCTTTGCAACTGCCCTACACGTGGCCACTAACTGTTCAAGAACGTGGGAAACGTCGTGGGCGAGAATCAAGTGAATAACTGCCAGAATAACGGAGTTTGAAACGTGGGAAAGCAGTTACATCGAAAACTGCCAGAAATGTAGACAGTATTTTACTGTCTCGCTGGGCGAGACAGCAAATTTACTGTCTCGCTGGGCGAGACAGCAAACACTGTCTCGCCCGCCGAGACAGCAAATGCTGTCTCGCGAGCCTGTTTTCTGCCAACTGTTCTCGGAGGTTATAAATACCCTCCTAAGGCCATTTTTCCAGGGGGCTGATAAGGCTGATCATTTTGAGCACTTCAGAGCAATCCAGAGCAGAGAGAGAGCAGAGGTCTTGAACTTTCGGCCAATCCTTGATATTCAGGCTTTGACTTGATTTCAAGAAGAACGACTATCTTACATCGATAAGATATCGTTTCAATTTCTCACTTCGATAAACGAAGTCAGAATCATAAACCCCTCACGATTCAATCAGAATCTGTGACTTGGTGGTCCACGAGTCAAAGCGCTCCCGGCACAGGCAAAGATCCCACGAAAGCAGTGATCCAAACAACGATCCTGCGTTTATTTTCTCAAGAGTTGTAATTTTCTTTTTGTTGTGTAAAAGAGTCTTATAAAAAGGCTGTTTTCTTTGAATTTATTGTAATCGACCGAAGATATAATGAATTCGACAACAAATTCGACTTTTGGCGAAAACAAACTGGCGACCACAGTGGGAGCCAACGGTCTCGCTGCCGAGACCGTCGTGTCGCAGCCGATCAAGATTCCAGTTGAATCCATGGTCGAATAACGAAAAGATCTCGTCAGAGACAACGCCAACGCCGCGCTCACCAAATGGCTAAGGCCTTAGAACAAACCGACGGGGTTCGTTATCACGCGGACCTAGAGTCGAGGAGACATCGAGTGGTTCAGTTGCCTCAACAACCAATCACTCGTATCTCTGCTAAAATAACGACCATCGAGTGGTTCAGTTGTCTCAACAACCAATCATTCATGTCTCTGCTAAACTCACGACGGAGGAATGGACTATTGTCAAAAGGACTCGTTCAACCCTCAAAGAGCGTATACGAAAACGTCGTGCAAACGCTGCTCTTATTGGTGCTCTCTCACAACAAAGACGAGAAAGGAGGAAGGAAACGGTGACCAAAGAACCACCGAAACTCCGCCAAGTTTGGATTCCAAAGTCTGGACTTATGCAAAATCAGCATTCGGAGCCCGTTAAGACCCCATACCCGCAAATGGGTGGTTTTAGACGTGCGTGTCCCAACATAACCTTGGATCGCTCAAAGACAAAAATAAATTGTCCTGTCCCCTTTGTTTAAAACTGGGTTCTTCACGGTGGCGATGGAGTGCCTCCCTCGGATGCTCGCGTCGAGTTTGCTCTCCGTTGACGATCCGCACGTCTTGATTCACTGGAACGATGTCTTCTCCTCACGATTTTGACGTTGTGGAGAACTTGCGTGGTAAGTTTTAGAACTCTGAACGAGTTGATAACTCTGAACGAATTGATAACTCTGAACGAGTTTTAACTTTATGAAAGAGTTGATTTGAACCGAAAATCGGTTAATAAGCCAAGGACAGAGGCTCCCTGTTGCTGAAGTTGAAGATGATCTTCGTTGGAAGATGATGTCGATCTCCTCAAAAGCCTGTCTCCAGTGGTCGATCCAAGCCAAGAAAATCGAACCGAACCCCAAGCCCCTCTGGAACTAGAAAATCTCCAACCGAAAGGAACCCCTAACTCAGTTGAGTTTACCCTATTTATAGGGAATTAAGGGGCATAACCGCCCCCTTAATTCTCTCCATAATGGGGTGTAACCGCCCCCAAATTGTGGGAAACGATTTTAGAACCGTTCAGCTCATGTTGAATGAGTCAAACGCCCACGTTGGCGTTCAGGACCCTAACTTCGCCTCTTAGAATTGAGACGCGGAGTTGGGTACCCGCAGGGCGTAGAAAAACGCGAGGGTCGACCTTGGCGTTTTTGATGTTGTAACGCGGGCTTCGACCTTGGCGTTCTTGATGTTGAGACGCGGGGTTCGACCCTGGCGTTTTGATGTTGTGACGCGGGGTTCGACCCTGGCGTTTTGATGTTGTAACGCGGGCTTCGACCCTGGCGTTTTTGATGTTGTAACGCGGGGTTCGACCCTGGCGTTTTTGATGTTGATACACAGGGAGGACCTCCGCGTCTTGCCTTTGTCATAGCGTTGCAAAGATCATTGTCTTGTAATCTTTATCTTGGCTCCTTAAGAATATGAGAGTCGTCAGATTGTAACTCCCGATGTTGATTGTGAAGGCCGTTGATTAGAGCTTTCATCAGTTGTCGTGAAGATCGTCAGATTGTAACCTTCAGCGATCTACGTGAAAGTCTTCTCAGCATTCAGAGCCCGTTAAGACTCCGTACCCGCAAGGGGGTGGTTTTAGACGTGCGACTCCTGACATAACCTTGGATCGCTCAAGGACAAAAATAAATTGTCCTGAGAATGCCAACAAGGTTTTATCCCCCCAGAAGAAGACGCATTCACCAAATGATATCGTCATACCTGGGAGATCATACCAACAGACGATACGATTTTTTGGCAATCATACCGAGGAATCGTATTATCAAGTTGGGGTTGTGAATAATTTTCGAAAGAGAGTTATTCGAGAGATAAGAGAGTTATTCGAGGAATAAACTCTCATTGTTCCTGTGCGCGACTCGTTAAAGCAGCATTATCAGAATGTGACTGTTTCAAACGAGAAGTCATTCCACGAAAAGTCTCTGTGTTATCGAAGCCTAAGCCGAGACATTTCCGCAAAAGAAAATCAGCAGCCCAAGATGATGAATTCCCTGAAGTCACCATCAACGTGGCTGATAAAAGAAAGTCTAAGCGGCATTCAAGTGACTCAAATCCCGACTTTTCCCCAGAAGGAAAAGTCAATTCAAGAATCGCCCGACGGAACAGACGATACGATTTTTTGGCAATCATACCGATGAATCGTATTATCAAGTTGAAGTTGTGAATAATTTTCGAAAGAGAGTTATTCGAGAGATAAACTCTCGTTGTTCCTGTGCGCGACTCGTTAAAACAGCATTATCAGAATGTGACTGTTTCAAACGAGAAGTCATCCCACGAAAAGTCTCTGTATTATCGAAACCTAAGCCGAGACATTTCCGCAAAAGAAGAGCAGCTGTCCAAAATGATGAATTCCCTGAAGTCACCATCAACGTGGCTGATAGAAGAAAGTCTAAACAGCATTCAAGTGACTCAAATCCCGACTTTTCCCCGAAAGGAAAAGTCAATCCAAGAATTGCTCAAAGGATGTCTCGACTCCAATTAGGAGCTATCAGACGCAGAGACTACAAGAGAATGCAAGAAGGAATGTCCTCGGAGGATGAATTCTCGGACACTTATTCTGCAATCGCTTCTGATGATACAATGTCTAGCACAGGACAAATCAGAGAAGTATTCACAATCACTGCTGATCAGTTCACTCAAATACTTCAGGAAGCTCTAGCCAAACAACGTGAAGAAATTAGAGCTGAAGTGAAGACAGAAATGAAGTTGGCTATCCAACAAATGAGAGAACTGTTAACTCAACAGCCTCAACCTCCTGAGTCCAATCAGCGATTTGAATCCAGCCACCACACTCGGAATGTTGTAGATGACAGTGATCCAGAGGTGGATGAAGTCATTATGGCTGATACACCTCCCAATGGCAATAACGCTGGGGGTGGTTTAACGGATCCTCCCAATAACGATATTGGGGGTGGTTCAATAGCACCTCTCACTGGGGGTGGTCCAATTATCTTTACTCGACATCATTCAGAAAGAAATGAAGACGATGACGGGAAAATGCAAAAACTTGAAGACAAAATCAATGCTTTGATGACGGCTCAAGAAGTTAAGAAGACGGGTATTCCATGTCCTTATCCGAGGGAATGGGATTCAATACCATACCCGACCAAATTCAATCTGATTAACTTCACACCGTTTGAGGGGAAGAGTTCGCCGATTCAGCACCTGATTTATTTCAAGTCTCATTTGGGCATAATCTCTGGAAACGAGGCCTTAATGATCCGGTCATTCGTTGGCACCCTTCGTGGGCCGGTCATTCGTTGGCACCCTTCGTGGGCCCACCTTCGATTGGTACCGACGTCTCAAGCCAGGAAGCATTAATTGCTGGGATGACATGGAAAGTTTGTTCCTCAGCAATTTCTTCGATGATGACACCGAAGTGTCAATCGGAACCCTTTTGGATGAGAAGCAAAAAGACGGAGAGTCAGTTGACAACTTTGTCAAACGTTTCCGTAACAAAGCAATGAATTGCAGAGATCCTATCACGGAGGAGTTCATCCTGCAAACATGCCACAATAACCTCTCCATCGATGTCTTGGAAGCTCTGGGGGTCGTGCCATCCACAACTTGGAAGGAGTTAAAATCTCGGGGTGAACAAGCTGAGCACTTTCTTAAAAGAAAGAAAGCTGAGAGAGGTCAACCAATGACATCTGCAATCATTGAGAATGCGACTCTCGATCCGAGGTTTCAAAAGGAATATTCTTTCGAAGATGATGAAGCTCCAGCCATCTTGGAATACCTCCTCGCTAATGACAAAATCGAGCTACCACCTATTAAAGATCAGGAGGAATCTATAATGATTGCGGATCCAAATTACTGTGCGTACCACAGAAGGGTTCTTCATCCCACCGAGATTTGCTTTGGACTCAAAAATAAGATCCAAGCCCTAATTGACTCCGGCGTCATAACGACGAAAGAAGTCGAATAAAGACGACCATAAACTCCATTGGGTACACGAGTATAAACTGTTTCCCCTCACTCCGAAAAGTATACGAGTATAAACTGCTCCTCGATACTCCAAAAGGTATATGAGTCTAAACTATTTCCTTTCCTTCACGGGAAGTTCCTGGAGAGCGCTATGCATAGTACTCTTAAGGATAACCCGATCATACAGCTGAATATAATGATAAACTCAGTTTCATAAGAAAAGCTGGGGGTGGATGGTTCATGTAACGGGAAGTTCTCGGAAGAATACTACATGTAATTTTTTTAGGGATAACCCGATCATTATGAACAAAGTGATAAACACTAAACTCCTACTGACTTCTGAATACTCTTTTGCTGAGATGAGATTCGATCACCTCTTTAGATCAATCTTCCCTCACAAAATTCCCATTTTGGTCAAACCTTTAAACAATTAGGACCAAAGCCAAAATCTCCTCTCGTTTCGTTAACGATCAAACCTTTAAACAGTTAAGATCGTCTCAAATTCCCATCTTGGTCAAACCTTTAAACATTTAGGACCAAAGCCAAAATCCCCTCTTGATTCCTTCCATGAACAAGAGGTCCACCTTCGATTTGCGCAATCAAACCTATGAAAGTTAGGATTGCTTCAAATTTCAATTGATCAAACCTTATTCAGATTCTCTGAATAGAAATCCCACTTCAAATTTCATTTGTACCAGGAGATAGAATATAAAATTCTTCCTCTCCGATTCCGGGTTTATCTCTACCAACAAACAAGAGATCAGGAGATAGAATATAAAATTCTTCCTCTCCATCATCGGGTTCATCTCTACCAACAAACAAGAGACCAGGAGATAGAATATAAAATTCTTCCTCTCCGATTCCGGGTTTATCTCTACCAACAAACAAGAGACCAGGAGATAGAATATAAAATTCTTCCTCTCCATCATCGGGTTCATCTCTACCAACAAACAAGAGACCAGAATACTCCAATAGGTATACGAGTCTAAACTATTTCCCTAATCTCAACAGGAAGTTTCTGGAGAATATCACTCAGAATATTCTTAAGAATAACCTGAATACTCCAATAGGTACACGAGTCTAAACTGTTTCCCTACCATCAACAGGAAGTTTCTGGAGAATATTACTCAGAATATTCTTAAGAATAACCTGATTACCTCCCAACGGGTATATGAGGTTAAACTATTTCCCGAACACTCCAATAAAGTATATGAGTATAAACTATCTCTACAATAGCAGTTCTAATTCAAGACTTCGACGACGGTCACACGATAAACGCAGCACCGGAAGAATTTTAGCTATTCTACAAAGCACTGAATAGGCTAAAAGATGACGAAGTCAAGAGTTGAAGCCATTTATGGGGGCGAGACAGACTTTTACTGTCTCGCCCACGCGAGACAGTTTTCACTGTCTCGCCCCCGCGAGACAGTATTTACTGTCTCGCCGTGCGAGACAGAATTTACTGTCTTGCACGTGAGACAGTTTTCAGATGGTCAAAACTACCTTTGCAACTGCCCTACACGTGGCCACTAACTGTTCAAGAACGTGGGAAACGTCGTGGGCGAGAATCACGTGGATAACTGCCAAAATAACGGAGTTTGAAATGTGGGAAGGCAGTTAAAACGAAAACTGCCTGCGGTTACTGTTTCCAAGACAGTATTTACTGTCTCGCGGGTCGAGACAGCAAACACTGTCTCGCCCAGCGAGACAGCAAACACTGTCTCGCCCGCCGAGACAGCAAATACTGTCTCGCGAGCCTGTTTTCTGCCAACTGTTCTTGGAGGTTATAAATACCCTCCTAAGGCCATTTTTCCAGGGGGCTGATAAGGCTGATCATTTTGAGCACTTCAGAGCAATCCAGAGCAGAGAGAGAGCAGAGGTCTTGAACTTTCGGCCAATCCTTGATATTCAGGCTTTGACTTGATTTCAAGAAGAACGACTATCTTACATCGATAAGATATCGTTTCAATTTCTCACTTCGATAAACGAAGTCAGAATCATAAACCCCTCACGATTCAATCAGAATCTGTGATTTGGTGGTCCACGGGCTAACGCACCCCCGGCACAGGCAAAGATCCCACGCAAGCAGCGATCCAAACAACGATCCTGCGTTTGTTTCTCAAGAGTTATAATTTTTATTTTGTTGTGTAAAAGAGTCTTATAAAAAGGCTGTTTTCTTTGAATTTATTGTAATCGACTAAAGATATAATGAATTCGACAACAAATTCGACTTTTGGCGAAAACAATCAGTTTCCCATGTAAAATGCAAGAACATATATTGCTCGATCTGGATTAATATTTCTCAAAAGTTTTAATAAAAAAAGGAAAAAAATGAAATATTTTGCTCATATTCATCCTTGAGAATCGATTATAGGTAACACTCTCTTTGATATTCTCTCTACAGAAATTGGATGGAAGAAAAAGTTTAAATAGCAGAAAATGGACATAAACATGATCCATGTTACAACAAATCCATATCATAAACGTGGGCTTAATTACTCTTATTACTAACCACGGCTTGTAGGAATCCACACATTTAGGCAATTATTAAGAATAAATCTAACACTGTTTAGTCATAAATAAGTGAATTGGATGCCAATTAAGCTTAATTTTCATTCCTTGAAACAAATATCAGCCGTAAATATATTCATTATTATTCAATTAAATTAAATATAAAGTAATTTAACTCTAAATTCTCATGTAAATATGTACATTATGTTCAAGTCTACTACGATCCACCGTGGGTAATTTAGACAATAGAGAGGTTTCAATATAGCGCCCACAACTCTCTCGGTTTTGGATTCTCTTAAATTTAGTTCCTCTAACCAGGTTAAATCGCCATCTTTTATGGGTCGAAACCTGGACTCACGCAGCGGTGTCAATTTTTAGAAAATCCGCATTTAATTCGTGGCCGGTGGGATTTGAAACTGGGTTGCTCTGATACCATCTTAAATTTAGCTTCTCTAACCATTACACCAAAACACTAAAATTATGGTAATTATTAAGGATTATAGTTTTATATTAATTCTAACCGATTCGATTCCAACCTGTGTTATCCACACGCGCACAGAAAAAAAAGAGAGGAAAAAGTCAATACTATGATGGTCCCTCCTCTCTCTCAAGGAAACCAGTCATCCTTAGAACTTGATCTCTAAATCTTCTCAGGTCCCTCCCTTTAAGCGTCCTTCCGCTTCCGACCCACAACGTCGCCGTCTCCTCTGCCCTGCGCTCCGCCATGACATGCGGCGGGACCACCATCCATCCTCCATGGCACCATCTTCCAGGCTTCTTGGTCCGGGCGGCCGGTTTCAACCGAGGCTCCGAGGCTCGCCTTGGCCGGAGTCGGTTTCCGGCCACAGTATTTCGGCCTCTTGGAACTCTTCTTCTTTTGCCTCCTCCGTCACCATTTTTGTTGGATAATTGGTGGGATTTTTGTGCATGATTTAGTTGCATACTTTTGGTTTATTTATTTATTTATAGAGGGTATCAAAGTGTGGGAATTAAGGAATCTTGAATTATTGAGTCATTAGCACATAAGCGCGTAATGATGACCTCATCTCTAGGAGACTAGGACCAAGCTTGCATAAAGCTTTGCCATTTTCCGTACTTGGACGCTTTTGCCATTTTCCGTACTTGGACGCTTAGTTAATTAATGTTGGGGGAGAATTTGGCCCCAATTTAGAGTTGATGAGCCGTTAGAAATCAATTTTAACCCAAAAGCTATAGCTATCAGGTATTGACTCAAACTCCTATTTATTAAATGTTGCTTAAATTTTAACCCAATTTAAAGTATTATTTATTAAATGTTGCTTAAAATTCTTAATCTCTAACCAAATTAAGACACATTTTTAATGATTTAAACGAATATTCCAGCACATATTGAATCGCAATTGCAGTGATATCTAGTTGCATTAATATTATAGTGCAACGTATGCTATGATTTTTTCCTTCTCTATATGATTTTCTATAGTTATATTTACTTATGTATAAATATAATATAAACAATATCAAGTTAGTGCAACTGGTGAATAAATATAATATGAATCATATATTGTATAATAATTTGCCTAAGAACTCTATTTTTGACCCTTACAAGTTACAAGAGGCGATACAATTCCTAACGACTCACTCATGTCTTCTGCATTGGACCAGAACAACCCCTAGCATGAGAGATGTTCTGATAAGATTTTTATTCATAAATCTTAAGGATTAATTATAAATAAATCATGTGTATTATGATGCTATAATCACTTATATTTCCCAAGTTTTTTTTAATAATTTAGTCTAAAGGAATTTAACCCACTACACGTGGAAGATTTCATTACGGCTCTCAAGATCTTGGTTCGTCACCTGCAGGTAGTTATAAATAAGAAAAAAGTCTGTTTTCACTTTTCCTGGGTGGCTTATTGATAAAGTTGATAAGATGAGGAGAAGGTTTTTGTGGACTGGTTCTTTGGAACATAAGAATTCTTCTAATTTGGTTAAATGGGATGAGGTGTGCAAACCCAAAAAGCTTGGTGGATTGGGTATTATAAATTTGAGAACTATGAATAAAGCTTTGCTGGGAAAATGGATTTGGAAGTGGTTTGATAATAAAATGGAGCTGTGGAAACAAATAAGTTTTTACAAGTATTTTGAGAACAAAAATTGGACAGCATATTTTTATTCTAGCAAGAGGTCTTTATCTCATTTTTGGAAGAATTTTTTTATTGATGTTGAAAGCTTCTTGTGCAGTACTAGTGTAAAAGTGGGGAATGGAAATCAAACTATTTTCTGGTTTGATAAATGGTCAGGTGCAAATACACTGGCTTCTATGTTTCCTGCTCTTTTTCATATTGCAGAGTCCCCCTATGCTTCTATTAGCAGTTTGAGGAAAAAAATTAATAATGAGTGGGTTTGGGATATCAAATTTCAAAGCCTATGCTTCTATTAGCAGTTTGAGGAAAAAAATTAATAATGAGTGGGTTTGGGATATCAAATTTCAAAGACAATTGACAGGAAATCTGGTTTTTGAAAAAAATTAATAATGAGTGGGTTTGGGATATCAAATTTCAAAGACAATTGACAGGAAATCTGGTTTTTCAATATTTTGATATGTTGAAGAGTTTTATGCTTATTAATTTTGTTCACAGAGAGGATAAAAGAATGTGGAATTGGGAAGCAAAAGGCAAGTTCACTGTTAAATCATATTATCATTTTCTTATTGATGGAGGCTTAAGGTATGAATGCACAAATCTTTGGAAACTCCCTGTTCCTTTAAAAGTGAAGTTTCTGGTTTGGTTGGCTTTAAGAAGTGGTTTAAACACAAAAAAAAAAATAGAGAAGAAAGGAATTCATATAGATATGAGGTGTTGTTTTTGTTCTAAAGAAGAGGAAAATCATCTTCATCTCTTTGTTAAATGTGAGTTTGTATACTCAATCTGGAGGTCTATTCAACACAAAATGAAAATTAAAAAAAGACTGCACTTTATATTCTTTAAAAGAAATTTGGAAGAGTTGGAGTGATGAGAAATATGTTGGTGGGAATATAGAAAGAGATGTGATTATTTGTTCTCTTATTTGGTGTATTTGGCAGGAAAGAAATGATAGAATTTTTACAAATAAGAGGAGGAGATCATTAGAACTTCTGAATAAAATTTTGACTTTTGCAAAATTTTGGATAGGTTCACAGATTTCTGATCGTGAAGCTAGATTACAAGAGAGGAGGAGGAAGAAGGCTGCTGCAAATGTTTCAGTTCCTGTGGCGGGGGTGATTGAACTGCTGGAATGAAAGTTAAGTTGGAAAAAGTGATCTTTTTTGTGGTTTAAAAATGAAAAATCTGTATAAATGTTGGTATTATGTTACATTTTCTGATATTTTGTTGCTAGATATCAGTAGGGGAGGAGACTTGGTGAAGTTTTTTATTTTGTAAAGCTTTGATGAACTAGGGTACTCATTCTTAGTTGGGGATGAGTGCTATTTTTGTAACAGCCTTTTTTGCCTAATTTAGCTGGCTGGATTACTATTTTGGTAATCCATCCTTTCTCTCAAAAAAAATAATGATGAAGATTAGAAAAATATTAGAAAAACGATCTTGATGCAAGAACAAGAACGGATTCATTGTGATTCAAAAACATGGAAGGGTTCATCCGAAAACATGGAAGAAGTACTTGGACGGATTCTAGGCTATGATCCAAAAAATCCTAACCATTGCTCAAAAAGATACCAAGCATATATAACTAAATCTTTGTCATTTCACATACTCGGAAGCTTTACGCTTAGCTCACTAAGTATTATTTGCAAAAGTTGCATAAAAAGCCAAATCTTTAACTAAATTAAGACATATATTTAACGATTTGAAACTATCCAGCACATATTATAATGTTGTGTGCAAATAACTGGGATTTGGAAAATATTAGAAAAGCCATCTTGATGCAAAGAACAAGTATGGATTCATTATGATCCAAAAACAATGAAGAACTTGGATGGATTCTACGTTAGGATTCAAGAAATCCCAACAATGGTTAAAAAGATGCCAACTGTTTATCTTGTTGAATTTTCACTCACTTTAGCTTATTGATTTGACGCCAGCTATTTTTCCTTCCTTTTTTTTAATTTTTTTTCCCGCTTTTTACAAAATCCAGTTTCCATATTAAAAGGTAGATTTTCATAGCTAATTGAGTAGTGCCAGGAGGACCCAGAAACGGGACAGATTTAGGGAACCGGTGATGTTGAGGGGACAGCCATGTAGCGGATGATTAATGAGCTGGAGAATATGAATATCAATGAGGGGTGTTTTAGTAATTTATGTTGTCATCTCTCCTAACCTTTAATTGCAATATACCCTAATTTCCCCCCACATGATCCACAACTAGGGGTGTTATCGGAGCGGATACGGCTCGAATATCGCACTTACCATATCCATATCCGCTTTTTATAAACGGATACGGATACGGATACGGATACGGATCATTCTCGGTAAGAAAAAACCTTAACCATATCCGCACTTATCGGAAACGGATACGGATCGGATATTTGAGAATCGGATCGGATACGATCACGGATACAAACGGATATTCACATATAATTAGAATTACAATCAAATAGGTAAATGTATGTGGTTGTAGGCTTCTCCTTAATTCACATATAATTAGAATTACTGAAATTGAGCACAAATCTATTACTATTAGACATATAATGTTCATCAAAAACCTTCAGTTGCACAACCCATGACACAAACATTTCACAAGACAACCATGACACAACAAGAACATCATCCTTACTAATTAAATCACCAAAAACCATTACAAGAGCAAACCCACAGACTTCTCCTATAATCAATAGACAACATAAACGCCAAGTCTGAATGAAATTTTTAAAATAATTTTTTTTTAGAAATGAGAAAGAAGAAATTTTACTTGGGAGGAGATAGGATCACCAAAACTTTGACTCTGATCTCGTAACAGAAGCCCACATGCCACGTCCAAGCTTCCATGTAAGAACAATTTTTCACTGTAGACCCGATCTGCGTTTTTATTACCAAAACCGACCGAAAATTTTTTTAATTACCAAAATCGACCCGTTTTATGCCACGTAGGCTTAAGCCCATTTCCTAATTAGTCGGGGTTGCCAACCCCGACTGTTTAGGAATTGTTAAACCCCAATTAAATCAGGTTTAAGGCTTCTAATTACGGTTTAACAACTCCTAAACAGTCGGGGTTGGCAACCCCGACTAATTAGGAAATGAGCTTAAGCCTACGTGGCATAAAACGGGTCGATTTTGGTAATTAAAAAAATTTTCGGTCGGTTTTGGTAATAAAAACGCAGATCGGGTCTACAGTGAAAAATTGTTCTTTAGGTTTTGATTGAATAACTAGCCAAAATCTGAACAAAAATTAAAATAAATCAATAGAAAGAAGGGATTTTACTTGCGAAGTGTCTAACTCAGGTCCCTCTTCGGTCAAATACTTATAATTCACATCCTTCAAATACATCGCCTTCTCCCTCTTCTTCCTCTTCTTCGATTCGCCATCGCCTATCCTCATCATCTGATGAGGATTCAAACAGCTTCACGTCCTTCTCATTCGAATCGGATCTTGCTTCTTGACTTAACGGGCGTCGTAGACTTGAGATCCTTCTGTGGCTCGACGTCGGAGGATAAGGACTCGTCGTCAGGAAATCGTCGGAGGAGGAAGCACGACACCTTTCTTTTTGAGCTCCTCGAACCACTGGAGATCCTCGCGCTTCTTGTTGTGCTCGAATCTGTGGGCGAATTCTTTGTCGATTTCGATCTTGGAGAGATCTTCGTCTCGTGATGTTGGGGTCGGAGACGGGCGAAAATGTCGACCCCCATTTTTTAAAGCAGAAGCGATGAGGGATTGGAGAACCTAGAAAGAGGGATGGCGAAGATGACGAACGGAGGCTGGAAAATTGAATGGGGCTGGAGACGAGAATGAATGGCGTCGCTGGACTCAGGAAATGAACGGGCTAGGGTTAGACACTGGACTTCTTAGTTCTTAGAGGTTTGGGCCAGCGTTACGGTTTGTAATTGTAGTTTTAGACGCCGACCCCTAATCGCGTATATATGCGGATATCCGTATCCGCAACCCTCATATCCGTTACCGAATCCGTATCGAAAAAAATCCGAAACCAGATCCGTATCCGTTACCAGTATCGCCCGGTTTTAAAATTAGTCTACCATATCCGCATCCGTTCGGATACGGATGCGGATCGGTTCGGATATATCCGAACCGTTTGGCACCCCTATCCACAACACTCCTGATTAGGCGTGGAAACAAACCGAATTCGGATCGAATAGCTCAGTATTTGCATTCATATTCCATTCGAATTCGACTATCGAAATTAGTATTCAAATTCGAAACGAATGGGAAATAAATATTAAATTCGATTCTGATGATATCTGAATATTCGACAACTATTCACGAATATTTATTAATAGTATTTCGGTAATCTTTACAAATTGTTCGGTCCATATTTGTTAGATATTCGGCAAATATTTGTTATTCTAGTTTTGAAATAGAACCATACATGATATAGTTGACGAATATGCAACCAAGTGATATAATATCGACAAGTAAAAAATAATTATCCACATTACAATCAGCAAAATAAAATTTTAAGGACTAATAACGAATAGTTTATTAAACAAACGAATCGAATATGTCTATAATTAAATTCTATTCATTTATGAACCAAATAATAAAAATTATTCATTTATTATTAAATGAACTATATGGTCGAATATGACCGAATACTTTGACAATTATTTTGTTAAATATTTGGTTCATTTCCAGCCTTACTCCTTATCTAGCCGCCGTCAGCGACATTGCCATCGAGGCCTACAGTCTATAACCCGTATGGCTGCAAACTTGCGATCATCGTCACAGATGCTACATAAACTCCTCCTCTCGTTGGCTACAGAACCACAGCTCCTCCTCCTTGAAGTAATTAGGCTCTTGATCTTATTATGACACTAAAGCAGCCTTAAAAAATTTTTGAAGTTCATTATATTGCTAGAAAACCGAAGCTATGGACATAAATATATGATCTTTGGGTTGGTGAATCCACAATATGAATCAAATAGGAGCCACATGAGAAACAAAAGGGGAACTGTTATGACAAATTCCCCAGGATAAACTAATATCAATCACATGAGAGCACGAAAAATATCAAGAACACACGAACACAAAGATATACGTGGTTCGACTTGTAGCCTACGTCCACGGACGAAGGAGGAGAAAAGTTTTACTAATTGTGAGGAATACAAAGTGGATTTCTCAATTACTCAATCCTAAATAACACCCCAAAAGCCTAATACAGCTCTCAACTAAAGGAACAAAGAGAAGAATATCAAATAGGTTTCACAAAAGAACTCTCTCTTCTTGATTGATGCTATGAAGATTGATGAATCTAATTAGCTTAAAAAACTGTTCTTATATAGCCTTGAAGTTCACAACTCCTTGCTCTTTAAGGAATAAGAGTTCTAATAGAAAAGGAAGTCCACATGTCCTAAAACCCAACAAGAGTCCAAGTAAGAAAAAACATCTAATATGAGTGGTTGTGCAAAGTCTAATGTATATAAGACTCCTAATCAAAACAAATCAAACTGAAAAGAAACTCCCAAAGCAATATGGATTTGAGTATTTGAGGCAACCTATAACAGGAATAAAATGTTTCAGCAGTAAGGGAAGAAGAGAGGAGATAATGAAATATTACACCATTACACTTACTGAATTAATTCATATATCCAACTTCGAAAATAAAAGTATAATTAATATAATCCACCTCAGCTGTGGGACAGCTTGGTATTGGTCTATTTTTTTTTTAAATTCTAGCTAATTACAAGCTCGCAATAGAGAGATTATTGGGCCGGGTTTGGATCTACCTACCACAATAGCTCCAACAAGAGATACCTTTTCGTTAGGATTTGTATCTTTATCTCATCGAATCATATTTTAAAGATTATGGTTTTATCGTCATGCCTAGATATTTTACCCAGAGTAAGTACTTACCGTTCTTATCTAATAACCTTTTTATCCCTTAAATACTTGCTAATCATAGAATTCTGATCAGTTAATAACATCTTGGTCTATAAATATACATGAACCTTAGAAGGGGAAAAAATTTAAAGAAAAGCCTTTAAATTCTCTGAAAACTTTTTCCCCCTGAGAGAGGAAGAGCACAGTGACAATGGATGCTCTAGAAATCAGCACACCGCAACCAAATGATGGTAATTTTTAATTTTTAATTTTTGTAGTTGTAAATTTGTAATGTTCAATCTAGTTTTGATTAAGTTATTCGCTTATCTTTTTATGAATCAAATTAAATATAGAATTGTGAGGTTCTTCATTCACTTTGATATTTAATCTGATGATTGATGTGTTTTCTTACTGAGAATCATCATAATTTGGTTTTAAATTTAACTCAAAATACAATGTATGTTATATTACAAGAAAATTTTCCATGGAGCAATTTTTTTTGCCTATATCAATTTCTCTTAATTTCCTTAGAAGATTATAGGTCGACATCTCCATGCTACTCATGCGTCCATGATTTAGAATCATTGTGAATTCATATTTTATTATGAAATATTATCTCAGAATTTTTTTTCTAAATTACTACATCTTTTTTTCTGCAAAAAAAAAAAAAAAAGATATGTAAGAATTACAGTAACAGACTTTTTTTTTCCTTCATTTTTTAGGGGATTATAGATCCACATAGTTTTCTGCTTGCTACCCCATGATGATATATTCTCATACAACGGGTGAAAGTATATTTAGCTTCATTTTGTTTGAAGCTTTAGCCAAATAGAATGTGCTTAACAAAATAAACTTGTTTAATCCATATATGTAGCATATTTATTCCCACCTTTTAAAGTAAATCCCTCAAGATACTTCTTCATAATTTCATGTTTCCAATTTTAGGGAATGTTTCTAATTGTACCCCCATCTAATTATAGACGCCAGCTCATTTTTCAATACAATCATGATGTATATATGATGATTTCATTCAACCTACTCCCAAATTCAGGAAAAAACCATGCCAGCTTCATTTACTCATCCATATTTAGTCGCCCAATAAAAACCACCAGCTCATTTTTTAAAGCAATAAATATTGCACGCGTATGGTTTTTTTTTTTTTTGGTCCTCTACTCCTAAAATCTCTCCCAATATTAACACCAATATAAAATATTCAAATCCCATTTTATATACCTGAAAATTATATGTAGGTTAATTTACAAGAAAAATGAATAAGCTAATAAGTCAGAATCATTAGTCATTATATAACCCAGAAGGCAAGTAATGATTTGAATTTTTCACTATGTTATATAGATTTGATTTGTCCATAGACCGTTTATCTTGGCCATTTTCTTAAAGTAGTTTTTTTTTTTAATTTCTGACCTGACAAAATTCTAAATTGCACTGACAATTTTTAGATCCATTTCTATTCTTTTTTTTTTGTGTTATATAAGAAAATAAATGCACCCAATGTTGAGATCAATGAGTCATGGCACCTTCTGTTTAATGTTGAATACAATTTCTTCTTCTCTGACACACCAGAGAATGATCGTCTTATTCAGGGTGATAAGTGTTAATAAACAATTTTTGAGGTGATAAATGAAATTGTTACCATAAACTAATATTGAAATTAGCTTTGGCATCCATTATTTTGGCTAATTAGCACTTGAATCCCTTACGGTCCCCTACTTTGCACCTAAACGCCCTCACCTGTTTCTGGCAGAACTTATGTACGTGAGGTTTTAAAAATTGGCACTTTAATGCCTTCCCTTATTCAAAAGGGTGTTGCTACAAGGATCCAAATAGGGGACCCAAGGCATAGAACATGTGAGGTTTCACCATCCGGTTGCATGATGCATTGTTCATAAACAGTGCATCATGCAACCGGATGGTGACACTTCACCTATCCCATGCCTTGGGTCTCCTATTTGGGTCCACATTAATGTATTCAAAAGGTATCATCGGAATATTCTCATAAAACACTCGAAGAGCAAACCTTGCAACTTTTTAACCTTTAATAGTGCTTGTTGAATTTTACTACCTCTCTTCTACATCAGAGGGAGAGAATGATCATCCCATCGAAGAAGTTCGTCCTCACCTTCAGAACATGGTTCCTCGGCGTCACCTCCTGCATCTTCCTCTCCTTCGTCAACAAGTTCTTCGACTACCGCCAGCAACAGCTGAGCATCTCCTCGATCTGCGTCCAGATCGTCGCCCTCCCCCTCGGCAGGTTCATGGCCGCGGTCCTCCCGACGAAAAAGTTTAGAGTCCCGTTCACTGGCTGGAGTTTCACGCTGAACCCGGGGCCTTTTAACATAAAAGAGCACGTACTCATTACGATATTTGCAAATTCGGGCTCGGGCGGGGTTTACTCCATGCATATTGTTACCATAGTGAAGGCTTTTTATGGCAGGAANGCCGCTGGAATGTTGCTGTCGCAGACTACTCAGGTGAGTGCTTGGTTCTGTCACGAACCATAAATCCAAACTTTCAAATTTACAGGAAAAATACCACGCTCGAAAGAAAAAAACGACTCTCGAAATCGACGTTTAAGTTCCATACGTCAACCTAAAATGTTCGTCGCAAGTTCGGATTATTTACTCACTGAACGTAAACGCATAGTCAGATATCGGTCTCAAGTTCAATGCAAAGCCACAAATATCAAAATGAAATGCCGAAAAAATGATGTCGCGATTAGAATCTAAGTTCCTAACTCTGATTTTTTTTTTTTTTAACGTTGAACCAGTTACTAGGATATGGATGGGCTGGTTTGTTCAGAAGGTACTTGGTGGACTCACCTTATATGTGGTGGCCAGCAAATCTTGTTCAAGTATCTCTCTTCAGGTAGTTATCACTTACCCATGTCTCATAACTTCAGATTTAATTGCATATAGACCCCCCGCAGTATCGTTTTTTTTTTTTTCGAACTTACTATGTCCGTAGTTTCATTGTTGTAGATAGATCCACGGGTCATTTTTTTTGACTCTTTTACCCTCAAGACGGTCTCACTAATTTCTTCCAGGGTAAAAGACTCAAAAAGTTTGACCCGCGGGGTTTACCCCCGACAATGGAACTACAGGAGTAGTAAGTTCAAGACCGTGATATACAAGGGGTCTGTTACCCAAATTTCTAAAGAAAAATATCTCGATTCACAGAGCACTGCATGAGAAAGATAAAAGACCAAAAGGAGGAGTATCAAGACTCCAGTTCTTCTTACTAGTCCTCATCGCAAGCTTCGCCTACTACACTATACCAGGATTTCTCTTCCCTGGAATCTCGATAATATCAGTAGCCTGCTTAATATGGAAAAACTCTATCACTGCTCATCAAATTGGCTCAGGAGTCCATGGCCTCGGCATTGGCTCATTTGGCTTAGATTGGGCGACGGTTGCTGGATTTCTCGGAACTCCATTAGCTGTTCCTTTCTTCGCAATCTGCAACATTATGGCAGGATTTGTGCTTATCGTTTACGTGGTCACTCCTATAGCCTATTGGAGTAATTCGTTTAATGCGAAGAAGTTTGCTCTCATTGCTTCTACTGTTTTTGACTCGGAGGGGATGAGGTATAATACTACAAGGGTAATTGATGATAAAACCTTCACGCTGAATGTGAAGGAGTATGAGGGATACAGTAAGATACATCTTAGTTCGTTTTTCGCATACACTTATGGGTTGAGTTTCGCAACGCTTATGGCTTCTATTACTCATGTGCTCCTCTTCAACGGCAAGTAAGTAACAAAGGGTTAACCGCGGATAGACCCGCCCCTTGGAGTTCTATTGTTGCAGACAGACCCCCCCTCATTGAGAATTTCGACTCTTTCACCCTCGAGAAAGAGGAAATGGTTTTCCGACAGGCAGACCTCCTGAGGGCATAAGAGTAGCAAGAATTCCACTGAGGGTGTCTTCCTGCAACAATTCAACTGTAGGGGTCTGTTCGCGTAACGTTTTTTGAGTATTGGTTCTGATGAGCAATTGTGTCTATTTCTTGGAATTTTCACCATAACCAAATGTGTACTAGGTCTATATGGAACTTGTGGCGACAAACTACTTCAAAAGTACAAAATAAATGTCAAGATGTGCACACAAGATTGATGAAGAAGAACTATGAAGAGGTGCCACAGTGGTGGTTCTATCTTCTGTTGGCTGTAGTTATTGCATTATCCGTATATGCATGTGAAGGGTTTGGTAAACAATTGCAGCTTCCATGGTGGGGTTTGCTCTTAGCTTGCGGCATTGCATTGATTTTCACATTACCTATTGGAGTTATCCAAGCAACTACAAATCAGGTCTGTTGTGAAATTTGAGACAAATTTAAAGTTTAGGGGGGGATATGTGAGATTAAAAAAGTTCATAGGGATTATGTGGATAACCCCTCAAAGTGCAGGGTTTTTTTTTTTGCAAAATTAACCCTTTATTTATGCAATAAAAAATCAATATGTCATAATGCACATAAAATTGCAGGCTGAGATACTATCCTTCTACATCACAACAATTTGCATCTTACTCTAGAAAACTAATGTGATATGAATTTTCAAGATATTGTTAAGCCCTGATTTCATTTTTTTTTCTTTCTTTTTTTGTTTGTCTGTGCAGCAACCAGGACTCAATGTCATCACAGAGTTGGTGATAGGATATCTATTACCAGGAAAACCTCTTGCCAATGTGACCTTCAAGACTTATGGTTACATTAGCATGACACAAGCAATCACACTTATAGCAGACTTCAAATTAGGCCATTACATGAAAATCCCTCCAAAATCCATGTTCTATGCTCAGGTAACAGCTCGCTTCTTCTCTTTCCTTCTTCTTCCGTGATCATGAAAATATGCGAAATTGGAAACGCAGACGTCTCTCCCGCTATATAAACGGGTTAATTGCAACCCTGCACTATTGCCAAACTGTACATACTACTACCCCTGTAGTTCTATTGTCGCAGATAGACCCCCTGGAAGAGTTCTGTTATTGCAGTCGCAGATAAGACTGCCCTGAGTAAAAATCTATTTTTGCGGATAGGCCTCCTGAAAAGGAGCAAAATTTTCCCCTTCAGGGTCTATCTGACAACAATGGAGTAACAGGGATAGTAAGTTCAATCTGACAATAGTACAGAGGGTCTACCCACAATTAAAATCAATGGTCGCATTAACCCGTCGCATAGATGAGCAGGGTTTCGGTTGAACTTTGCATACCTGGTGTTTTTCTTGAAATTTACCCTCTTCGGTTTTTAAATCTTTGCAGCTTGTAGGTACAGTTCTAGCGTCCGCAGCCTACTTTGGTACGGGATGGTATCTACTTACGTCAGTCAACGACATATGCAACAAAGACAAACTACCAGCATCGAGCCCGTGGACTTGTCCTGGCGACGAAGTTTTCTACAATGCCTCGGTAATCTGGGGCCTCGTCGGTCCTCAAAGAATGTTTGGAAACCTCGGTCTCTATTCGAAAATGAATTGGTTTTTCCTCATCGGCTTATTAGCTCCGGTACCAGTTTGGGTGTTATCAAAAGTTTACCCCGAAAAAACCTGGATTAAGCTGATCCACATGCCTATTATCCTTGGAGCTACTTCTGGTATGCCCCCAACAAGATCCGTTAACTACGTGATGTGGGGTATAGTCGGGGTTATCTTCAACTATTATGTGTACAGAAGGTACAAGGCTTGGTGGGCAAAGCATACTTACGTGTTATCTGCTGCTTTGGATGCCGGAGTCGCATTTATGGGAGTCATAGCGTTCTTTGCTTTGGGGAACTACAACATCAACAGCGTCGATTGGTGGGGCGGCGCCAGCGACGACGACAAGTGCACTTTTGCTACTTGCCCTACTGCTCCAGGGATTCACAAAAAAGGGTGCCCCGTTCTCTGATTTTCCTCTTAGGATTTATGAAGTTTGTATGTGTGGTTGTCACGTTTGTATTTTCTTAAGGACTTTGTGCAAAGGTGATGAAGTTGGTAGTTTTGCTATTATTATCAGTGTTATTATGCGGATCTTGGTGGTTAATAAGTTGCTCCATTGTTTGGCTGAGATTACTGATCTTTTATGCGCTTTTGTTATTGAACATGCACCTGCTTCCATCTTCCCAATGAATTGAGATTTAAAATTTTCTTTGAATTAACGCCCTTAATAGATTATTATAACGCTGATTTTGGATAGCTATCATCCAGTTGCTGATAGCCCGCAGACCCCCCTTCGGTTCTGTTGCTGCGCATATAGACCCTGAGTGAAAATTTTGACTCTTTTATTCTCAGGAGGTCTACTCGCCACTTTCTTTCCTAAGGGCTCTATCCGCAACAATAGAACCATTGCGATTGGGGTTTATCCGCAAATGGGCGATATATACATGGGGCATTGCAATTAACCCCAGATTTGTAAATTGCATTTAGTTGGATGGCGAGAGCTTCTTTGCAAATGAATACAGCAGAGAAACACAACAACGTTTCTCCGGGCATAACCACAATAAATATTTCTCAATAATATGTTTTTTAAGTAAATCTTAACCTTTCGAGTAAATCCCAAGTCGCGGTACGGGCCTCAACATCTCGATGCTTGCACAAAAGATCTAGTAAAATCAACCACTCTATATATTTCCTCCATTATAAACATCTATGAGAACTATATGTCAGGATACCGAATACAGCATTTTATAGCAAGAAACAACACCATATATATACCGGCATCAGCCATTTCTTTCAAACTTCAAGACCATTTGTCCAAAATCTTGCAACGTTAATACACAAAACCTTCTAAGTTTGAGGAAGCTTACAGTGAGCATATGAACACTGTAGATATGGCGATGATTCAAACTTCAGCCCGAAGTTCAGAACACGGGATTTGCTCCATTGAAGCTATCACTACATCCTCGTCATTTCTCGGGCATAACCGATAATCCTATACTGATTAGCTGGTAGCGTAGTATTTCTTCATAAGACTCGGATTCTTTCGCCTTCTGAAAGAAAACACATTCATTCATTCTTGATTTCCCACTTTGGTTGCTTCCGAAATGGAACAGATTCTTTAGAGCGAGTGATTTATTTTCAATCAAGACTAGCAATGGAAACAGGCGATAATTAACTTGAAAGAGATTGCTCTTTCAATAGATTTCTGCACATAGAATACACTCCATTCTGCGAATGAATAAGGTGTTATTCATTGTAATAAGGGGGTAAAAATAGCAAGGGCCCCGAAACAAAACTGAAGCCTATAATAAGGGGTAAATTCAGCATATGCCTGGTAATTCAGAAAAAAAAAAGACGAGGATGTTCATTGTAATCATCGTAATTTTTTAGCAAATATCTGAGAGAATAGGCAAAAATGGAAACTAAGAGCTTTACCTGCATCGGTATAAAAAGGTTTCGGCTGATGAAGGAAGTTCCTTTCAAATGTATCTAGATCTTTAATTTTCTAGAATACAACTTCTACAAATATTTACATGAAAAATATCAAGAAAAATACATCTAAACAAAGAATTACTTGCTCCCCTTAGCTGCTCAGCAGCATCAGATGTTCCCTGAAATGAGGGTGGCAGGCTATGGAACTTTGTCAAAAGCACCTGCAAACAACGAATTAATATTACAAGCCCACATGAAAAAGATGGTGAAAATGCTATTAAAGTAATTGCAAACATAACCCACGTCACACAAAAAAAAGACAGAAATTATACACATTTTAGTCTAATGGGTTTTCTTATTTCCCTTCAAATAGCTGCCCAAACTAAAAATAAAAGAAAAATGGTGAAATGCAAGAGGACCCAAATCAATTTAATAGAATAAATTCAACAAAAACACTTTAAATCAAGGGGAAATGTAGCTAAATTGGAAAGAAAGAACGATGCCTCATGCTGCAAGAGGAGATTAGTGCACAAATGGAGATCGTTTTCAGTGAAAACAGTTTTTTGTTTGGGCTTTGTAGTTTATCCGTATCCCGATAGTTACCTCGCAACAAAAAAAATACGTATAAAAATCAAAAAAATGCGGTGAGCGTGGATCGAACACGCGACCTTCAGATCTTCAGTCTGACGCTCTCCCAACTGAGCTATCCCCGCTTGAGATGCAACGGGTAAAAATTTAACTTACAACAACTATCCGAAAATAAACATCATCCACAAACATAAAATCTCTTATAATGCTTTGGATGTTTGCTAAAAATGTATTTAAAATACATCTCCAAAAGACATTTGAATCATCATGAGTGTTTGGCTACGGTTTGGTGTATAAACAATGGTTAGAATATGAATCTACGCTGCTAAACTATGAGAACTCACTTACATTGTGTATTTCTCCATCTTTAATCAAAAAGTTATACTCTCAAGCACAAAGAACATGCTTTTGCTCCACTCTCTGTAAAACCCCAAAAATTGCTTCTCAAAAACTAATACATCAAATTGATTTAGACTTTGTCTAAGCTTGAGTACTCAACAATCTGAATATGTACACAAATATCCTCCTCTTAAGGTTGAAATCCATCCCCTTTGTCTTCACCAATATCCTCCAGTAAAATAATATTGACACAGTATAAAATTATCTTCACTATAACAACTCATGTTCAAATCCAAACAAACATGCATACAGTATAAAATTGCAAAACCCTCAATCACAAGTTCAAAAACTTTTGGATGATATCAAAAGAATCAGAGCAACCAAGTTCAAATCCACCAAACAAGTTTCAACCTATTATTGAAGTTAGATGTCTTCAAATAAAACTCTGAATATACATATAGATTGTTTTCTATATAGAGTAACTCTCACATCGTTTAAACATCTATGTATTTAACAGTCTAAATAGTAGTCTGATGATGGTTTAGGATGCATCTTTGCCTTTTGCTTCTCCTGCGGCTTTCGCCGCAACTTGCTTGTGCTTTTTCTCCTCTGCCTCCTTTGAAGGAACTTTCTTGCTTGCCTACAAACAAGAGAAGATACTGTGATTAGTACAAATTTGTATCCTCCAGATTTCTTACAATAGCAAATTAACATCCTCAAATGTCAATTTTACATGTTCATCAAAGTGAGAAAATCCTAATGAGATATTATAGAAGAACCAAGTGAAGTACTTTCTTTGAGCCTCTTAATCAGTACATAAAACCTTGGTGCTCTGGACATAAAACCTCGGTGACTCTTGACAGTAGTCTACTTCTTGGAATCAAACAAGAAACATGAAAACTTCGTCAAAATGAGAAGAATTATAGAGGCAATAGACAGATTAAGCAGCATAAGTGCATACTCAGAAATAATTCAGATATGGGACTATTTAGTTGTGAGCATAATCTCACATTTAAAGAACTAGAAAGAGTAATATACGTAAACAGAAAGTTTCAAACTAAAAGTTCCAAGTTTTCTGGATTTAACTTAGTTCTCGATCTTTATTTTAGGTCCATCTAATTGCCAAAGAGGCCCAGGTACTCCAAAAGTTGACTAAAAGTGCAAGTTGTATTTAAATTTGAAACTTTGAATTATTAAAATTTGTACTAAATAATTCACTTGAAAGGGAAAACAAAACCAAATTATGATGAAATTAATGTTGAACAAATGCAGGAACCAGCAAGGTAACACACCAAATAAACAACCTAATCGAATCTATTATAACTGTGAATGCTAAATCACATTCATGGAAGTTATTAGAAAAACTAAAAATATGATTAAAATTAATCAAGAATGCTCACTTTGGCTGATCCTAATGATCGATGATACTCTGGCATCGTCTTTCTCCTTGACACTCTTCTCGCAGCTTTAAACCTGCTCTTAACACGACCAGATCCATCTCCAGCAGCCTCAGAATGCAATGCATCAACTCCTTCCAAGTTAACGGGTACATCATTAGAACCACAACTTTCCTTCCCTTCAACCGATATATCAAGTCTCTTATTTGTAAGCATCAATAATTTGTGATTAGCACTCGAAGGCTCCAATTGCTTGCTCCAGCAATCGTCCACCACTGAGGATTTCTCTGGTGCTCGAGTGGCCATCCATCTCTCGAGCCAGGTCCAGCCACTGTTGGGCTCGGTGTTTGAGTCTGACCATGCTGGTTTCTTTTTTGCTGTGCAAGTTCTCAGCTAGAAACAAGGAGGAAAGATTAAATTGGACTACATGTCTTAAAATAAAGAATAAAAATTTGTGCTTTGGGTTGCAGCAACAAGGTGTTACCTGTTGAGAGAATGCATAGGCTAGAGCTCGCTCGCGTCTAGTTGTTGCTTCAAGCTTGTTTTGGATCCTTAGTCTCAGTGTGTCACTGCTCAAAGTACTATCATCCCACTCTTCCTGCAATCGAAAGAAAGGTGATACCAAATTTTTTGGAAGAGAGACTAAAATCCATAGCAAAATACAATCTGGTTGATATTCGTTTACAGTAGGATAAAGTGAGAAGAACTTTTGTTGCATTATATATCCTCCCACCTAGGTTGCAACTATAATTTTCTTTCAATATGCATATCTGGGTAAA
>NC_033794.1:4769206-4772096 GCF_001876935.1 Asparagus officinalis | reverse complement strand
TAACCCTGATCCTACCGTTAGAAGCTTATTTCATCTCAAATCATGGGAAGATTGACCAGTTTGTTCAAGTAATTTTCCTTTTGCCACGGTCCTATTAATTTGTTAAGTAAATTATATAGATGCGTAATCAAATATGTGAACAAACCATGACCAGCTATTACAAAATTGCATGAAAAGAAAGAAATCAAAACCTTGGCATCCCAGAATGAAAATACTCAGCTTTGCCACCTAATTCTTTTCTCTAGTACCTAATGTTTTACATAAAGAAGGATGAATATATTAAACTAAACTACTACTCATCAATTTATGGCCAGAACTGCAAGAAAGATGAATATATTAAAAGAGGATGGAAAAAAAAAAAACACTACCTTCAACCTGTAGACTTGGCTCTTGGACTTATGAAACACCCGATGATGCATCGAGCCATTTTCTTCAAGAATGCTAAAATTTTCAATAGAATCATCTACTAGAACTTCAATTGATGCAGCCTCATTCAGTACACTTGGATCTTCATCTCCAATCCCATCCCCTTTACTGGATTTACAAATCTCTCCATACAGTTTCCTTGCCTAAAATAACACAACTAAAAATGCAATGAGATGGTAGTAATCTACAACATCAGTTACACAAGTTATATAAGGAGTTTGAGGGGGGAGAAACCATAAAGCCTCTGAATGCTGATTGAATAAAGATTGCTGCTTGTTCCTCATTGAGCTTAGCTAGCGCATTTTCTTCTTCTGTGATTAATTCATCAAGTTCTTCGATTCTCGCTATCTCGGAACTTTGTTCATCCACTGAATCTTCTTGAAATGGTTGCATCACAGTTGCTTCTGAACTCCTAATAGAATCTGAATCGTTTTCTACCATAACCGAGTTCAATTCTTCTCCACATAAATAGAGCCTCACCGAAGTCCATCTACTCTTATCCACACCAAAGTTTCTCTCCTATGGAATTAAAGAACAGTTTTTAATTTTGTTTTTTGCGTGCAATTAGAACAGAAATACCCCCAAGACAACAATTAGATAACTAAGCAACATGGCACATTGACTTGTGAAATTAGATCCATCAAGAACTAATCTGTTACATCTAATTGAACAAGTATTAAATCAAAAAGAACTCAAATTCAATCAGAATTATACATACATTGGCAGCACCAATTGAAGATTTGTTCTTGCAGAAGACCCTTTTGACCAGACCCCTTCCCAATCCCATGACAGAAGAGAAATGGGTATCCTAGAATTTTTCTTCAGACTCAAAAAACTAAAATTTTAAGGAGAAATCTCAAATGGGTATCCTGTGGTTCCTAAGAGGAATATGACTTTTCACCTCAGTTGTATAAATAAGAGGAGAAGATCTAGCGAGGATCTTGAGGAGGACACCTAACAGTTGTTCACACTTTTACAATTGACTGTAAGTGAAGAATTTATGGTTGTATGCAACTGAAAACAGCTAAGAATTATCGCGTGTTGACTTTAATTGTGCAGTAATTATGGTGACGGGTAGGTGCGGTGGGATAAGCCCATGTCATGTGTTGGCTTGCAAGGTGGCAGAGCCTTTAGAGCTGGAGCTGAGCACTTGTTTAAAGACAACAAAGTGAAGTCAGCATAAAAAATATCCTAGAGTATCCTACATAGAATATTGTATAGGAAAAATGAAGAGATGGATCTTTTACATTAATAATATTAATACACATATCACTAATGTCCACCTCATTAATATCGATCGGTGCAGATGTAGATGCTGTTGTCTATAGTTACATTAAGAGATATAGGGCTAATTTCACATCGCCTAAACTTTAGCGCGGGTGTTGCACACAAATCCCTCACATAACTTCTTGAACTTTAGCATGTCAAAAAAAAAACCTTGTGAACTTGACTAACAGCGTGTACTTTTAAATAACTAAAATGTTGCAAAGAGAAAGAACTTTGAACTTTGTTACTTTTGGAATTTTTTTCCTTTCAAGAAAATTTTAATTATTTGCAAATCATCTAGAGAGGGTCTTGTGAAAAAAGCTCAACGTTAGGGGGGTTTTGTGAGACACTCCAAGGTTCAGGGTGTTTCGTGAAATTAACCCAAATATATATGAGTACGTTGATAATTAGTTGATGACTCTATTGATATGTTGCTCCTTCACATTCTATAGGGGACCATTCAGTGGATTTTTCCCCCTTCCATGAAGTGGGGGGAAAATAATGGAAATTGCCTCATAGATGTGTACTTTTTTACTTTCTTTTGTTCCTTTGCACATGACCTGTCGCTGGGCCTTTGCTTGCTGTGGGGGTGGAGGAATATATTCCTATTTCTTCACTTATTGTTGGCAAGAAAGTACTAAGCTTTCTCCTCAAGTCAATTTCACTTCAAGAGTAGTGCCTTAGTAATTTATCTTCTGATTCATAATTCACCCTCTAACGATCACTTAGCAGAAAATGCTTCTCAGATCCAAATCTTTTAAAGAGTACAGTTTCATACCATGATATCTCAGATCAGAATCTTCATTTATTCATATCAAAAAGATTCCTCTAAATTTTGATACAGTTAACTGCCAACAGGAAGCAACAAATCTGTTAACATGAAAAAAAAATATTCCTTCTGCATATATTTCTTGAGCTGCAAGCATGAACTCAGGTTTTGATCAAAACCAAAAAGTATAAATAAAAGTGAAATAACAAACTTCTGTATTGAAGCCAAATAACAAAACGCATATTATGAGTATGGCTCTGAGTGAAAGAATAACATTGCTAACAAAGCATCTTAAATCACCAAACTCACAGAAAGAAACTGTCATTGTATAAAAATGTCAATCTAATGACACAATGTTTGCAACTCAGAGCTCTAATTTTCTACTTTATGCTTTTAGCCCATTTGGATCCTTGGATTTATGCTACTCTT
>NC_033794.1:4728818-4769178 GCF_001876935.1 Asparagus officinalis | reverse complement strand
GAGAGAGAGAGAGAGAGAGAGAGAGAGAGAGAGAGAGAGAGAGAGAATATACAAACTGATGGCATTGGCTACAAACCTAACTCAAATTTCACAAGAAAAACTAACAGTATATCACGAATTCAATATATTTCCACTTTATCTCTCCTACTTCGAAGCCTCAGCACCTTGTTTGATCTCTCTGCTGAAGTCCGAGCAGCATCCTCCTTATGGCAAAATAGAAAACAAACCAATCAATCCAAATCCAACCCATATACTGAAAGAACCTCTGGACTAGTCGTAGTTTGAGTCTGACGAGCTTGCGACTCAAAGTTCATATAAAGAAGGATGATCAAAACCCGTGATTTAATTAAAGGAAGTAATCAGGGGTTGGTCTTTTGGAAGGAACCCCTCTTGATTCCTGCAAAAACTTAACATCTTTAACAGTTGAGTTATCATTGCAAGGAAAGAGAGATTAATAACTAAAAGATGGATACAGACATGTGGGACCGCTTCAAAAACACGAAATTGCTTGTTCAGGTTTTCGTCCAGCTCGAGGATAGCAGCCACATTGCCGCATCTGGCATAATAGGAAGAGAAAAATCATCCAAAAGATCAAATTGAGAATATTAAGTGGATTTGTATTGCTTGTTGTTGCCATATTGGTAACTCCCATATAAATTACTATTGGTGATTAGACATCCCCCACTAGTTCTGGTCAATCCACAGTCCATGCGAATCCATTGTTTGGACAATTCAAATTTGTTAGGCTGTTTAAACTCAGGGTACCGAAACCCAAGCCTCCTACATTTTTTTTATAGTTTTGTTACTTAATTGAAATATTGTTGCTTCAGACAATTCAAATAACTTTACTTTTTAAAGATATAATCCATGTAGGGGATACTAGACTGAGTAGACTCACGAAAAATGTTGTTTTCTTTATGTGAATAAAAGTATGTGGAATTCTGCACATGTAAATAGAAAGTGGATGTACAACCAGAGAATGACGTGTGCCTGTTTCTTTCTCATTCGCAGGTTAAAGTTCGAATTGTTAAAGTTAAAAGCAATCTCTGTAGGTAACACAAAATGAGATACAAGTCTTCTCTAGGGGGGAAATAATGGGAACTACCTAGAATTGCTTAGTTCTGCGTTTAATGCTCATTGATGAAAACATAACACTGTATCAAGAGGAGCATGTTATATTTTAAATTCATGCTCTCCGGTAAAAAATAGAAAGCTTTCTGCGTAGCATGAATGGCTTTGGTCTATATCAAGTAAAAGTGAAGTGTCTTATATACAATGCACCAAATACACCTGATGCACTGGTGCAACTATATGATACAGATAGAACATGCTATAGTTACTATCGTATCAGATGAGAACATGACTCTTGACTTCAACCAGCTGTCAATTAGCATATCTACTCAAACGAGTCAATTTTTTTATGAGCAACCTACAGATTTTAGGATATTGTAACCAAAGTTAACTACTTGACAAGTACCTGTAACAGTAATTTGGTGCCGACCAGACAGTTACAATCTGGTTATTGAACATCCATTTGTATCCCTCCATTACTAGTTGATGTGCACGACATATGTAATCAATATTATTTGAGTGGTTGAAAGAGGTAGTCACACTCCCACCAAACAAATATCCCGCACCTCTAGGACTCAACCCCCAGCCATCAACCACATCTTCGGGATCTGACCATAGTAAGTCGCACATGGGTCCATCATGAGGCACTTCTTGCTTCCGATCTATTGATCTAATCTGTTAAATTCATAAATTCCCATCTTTTTAGTGGAAGGATTAAACGAGTGAGAACATGAAGAAAAGGAACACAAATAACCTGATCTAATGATGTGATGGCTGGGGATAGACCTCCATGGACACTAAAAATCTTGTTCTCGATGAGTGCCGATAGACTATGGCATCAACATAACAAACATATACTTTTCAGACGGAGAGAAAACACGCCCAAAAAAAAGACATAAAAATGAAAATGATGGACAATACCTTAAATAATCAAATATATCTGTGCAATATCTCCATACACTGACAGAGCCATATTTCCGCAGACACTCATCGTAGAATCCATATACCTGAATGTTATAAGGAAGTCAGTTAGATGGGTGTGAAGAGTCGTGATAAGTTGTGCTAACAACCAACCTGTGTGATTTGCCGGCTCTCGTGATTTCCTCGTATTAGAGTTATACAGTCTGGGTACCTGACCTAAACAAAAGAATGGGTTGAGTTACCAAAACAAAACAACGAAGCGAGGGGGAAAAAACGAAATAACTATCACAGAAAGAAAAAGGATCGGAACATTAATGTCCAAAAATCAACAAATGAATGAAATGCACACTTTAGGCAGGAAGTACTGCTCAGAAATTTGAGTCAATGGAAGATGACTTCAATTAAGAAGTTTTTGAATGAGAAAATACTTCGATGATGTTAAAACTTGATAATATAGCAATCTAGATTACATAAACAGGTCAATGTGTTAGGCTGTTAGCAACATAATCGAAAAGAGTCTTACCTTCAAAGCTAGCAGAAGTAGAAATGTTTCAACAGAATAAAATCCTCTATCAACAAAATCCCCTAGAAACAAGTAATTTGTCTTTGGACAATCACCTCCCACTTTGAATAACCCCTTCATGTCATAGAACTGACCATGTATATCTCCACATATCTGGGAAGACACGATCAATGTTTGTTAGCAATCAGAATAATACTAGATTCTAATTAAAACTTCAAGCTTTGAGATAAGACCTCTAGAAAGGATGATAAATCATCCCGCCATTACTTTTAGTTTCCAATAAACTGTGCACACTATTGTTTATTGTTTTAAACAGAAAATAGGAAGATGCCACTTGCACTATATTAAATGCGGGAAAAGAAGCACACTCTAATTACTAACCCAATACACACAATGAAGAACCAAAGAAAGGTCAAGGATATGTTTAGGTGAAAACTATTACAGTACACTTATGCTCTTTCCACAAACTCCGAATGTGTCATTATCCTTAATCTACACAATTTCAAAACCTCACAACCAACTTTAAGTCGAATCACTTGGCCATTGAAAAGAATACTGAAATGTCAGCGTTACTAGCATGGCAACTGCTATAAAGATACTGATAGTGAACCTCCATTGCAAGGGTCAGCACTACTATAGACAACAGTCAGTACTATACTCAGGATAAATTGCTATGCCCTTAAAACATATTTATATGTTGCACTTAAAGGTCATAGGAAATGATGAACACAATAGTGGATAGACTAGTGATTTGAGATACTTGGATCCATCAGAATCCTAATGTGCAAGCAGTTATGCATTTATCTGACTAGAATACAATAAGGGTTCACAGACAATCGTGTGAACCTGATGGCTCTTATAAATGCAAAATTTTGAGATTATACACCAGAGGTTAGGAATTTACTCAAAAATTGACAGTCAAACCTGTCACTCAATTAAATTTCTTAACTCCATAGGAAAAACCTAAGTTTAGAATCTTTATAAATGAATGTATCTAAACATGACCCTAAATTTTAAAGTCCAAACACAACAGCATACAATGTCAATCCTAATTATGTGTCCTTGCATGTTCTGGATAATAGATCAGAATAATGAAGGTGTGGACAACATCGAAGTTAGAATTTGTACAACCGAAGTTTCAAGGGTTGAAAATGCACAAACATATGTATTTTTCAAACTTCATGAGTAGAACAATAAAGATAGGTGCAAGTCTAATTTCCTTGTTTTTACAAATAGACCTTGAATACATCTGAGAAAACAAATAACACAGAATGGATTTTTATGCTACAAGAAATCTCTATAATGCGGGATTGTATTATTGAGGTAAAATACAGAATATCCACTTACCATATGCTTCCTAAAAATTATGTGTATTTATATGTATTACTATTATGTCATGACAGCAAAGACAATAAACTCTCTATGGTCAGCGTGAAGCCTTAATACAACAATATGTCAGTTACTCATTGACCTGAACTCAGCTATAGGCTTCCAACCCATCAAACCCCTTCACTTCAATGCAAAAAGTGATCAGCGCACGTAGTAGTGATTCTTATTGTGTGCATGTTTAAAACTCTCAATTTCTGAACTCAATGATCCCCCATTAAGCAGTAAGTAATCTCCAGTTAGCAAAGCTTATCCTTTTTCCCCCAGTTGCTCAATGAATGGAGCATCTACAGGAGATCACAATAGCCAACCCGGGCCCACAAACTAAGAAAACTTACACAACTCTACCCCAAGACTCTGTAAATTTAAACAGCAAAACAGTACAAAGTCGTCCCCAAACTAAAACCCTAACAGTAAACAAACAAACTTGAGACGAACAACACTTAAACAAATAAAATAGAGCAAAACAAGACATGGGCATTGATCAAAATATGATAAAAATGACAAATTTAGGGTTTTGGGGAGAGGGTTCTTACGGTAACGGGAGCGTCGACTCTCTGAACGTTGCTCTCCTCCACTAGAATCTCCATGGCCTTGAGGCACAGAGCTTTGGCCTCGGATTCCTTCAAGGGCTCGCATCGCTTCAGCTGCTCGATTTGCCGGTCCAAATCCGACATTGCTCCCTCGAGATTGAGCGGGCGAGCGACCGAGCGACCGAGCAAAGGCTCTCGGCTTTTTGGAAGAGGATCTTTTTTCCCTCTTTCTTCCCCTTCTTCTTCTTATTTTTGCTGATTATTTTCGATATATTGTTGTTCATTAACGGGTCGGGTCGGGTCGGGTCCTATGTCTGAAGTGACACCCAAATAGTGCTAAGAGGCATTTGCTTTACTTTTAGGGGGGGTTAGTCACCTAGAACTTAAAATTAGAACTGGGATAATCTGTGGGATAAAATTTTAAGGTGTTAGTCACATAGAACTAAACCTAGAACAAAATTTTAAGGTGTTAGTCACATAGAACTAAAACTAGAATAAAATTTTACAGTGTTAGTCAAGCAGAACTTTAACAAAACTAGAATTGGGATAATTGTACAAAATTATCCTACTTTTTTTATTTTTCTATACAAAAATGAGAGTTCTAGTCTCTCAAATTATTCCAAGTTTTAGCTTGGAACTATGTGGTAAAAAACTAGAACTCGTATTTATTTTGTTATTTTTTATTTTTTTTCTTTACTTATTTCCTATTATGGTTATCACCATCATTAGACCATCATCATAATAATAATTGTCAATATCTTATAGTCTAACCAAAAGTTATTTAATAGTAACGAACATTCTTGTAAGCAATTATCAATTAATAATAGTAAGTTTAAAATACATAAATAGTATTTATATCTTCAAAATGCATAAATATATACTTCATGATTATAAAAATTTATCCCACGTTATTTTATCAAAATATCCTGCTTCACAAAATTGTTCCTAGTTATCCCACTAGCGAAATATTATTCCACTTTAACAATTATCCCATTTTGCATGAAAATGTCTCAATTGACTAACACCCCCTTATGGGTTTTGTTAACTAGTGCCCCCAAAGGAGCACTTGGTAAAAATCATTAATTAGTCCCTCAACTAACTCCATTAATCTTGTTATTAGAAAAATTCACAGTTAAAATTGATGATATAATAAATGCATTGAACAAATTATATATTGACAAAAAGTCCAAGCTCAAATAGTAGAATGAATCATATTATTTTATAGAAAAAATTAAAATAATAATATTTAGATTTATAAACTAAAATATTTAAATTAAATTTTATAATTGAAGTAAGCACAAATAATAGAATTAAAATTCACTTGAGAACAAATTTAGCACAAATATAGAATTAAATTTCACTTGAGAACAAATTTTTGCTTACTCATGCCCTCAAACTAAGGGTTTTTTTTTTAAATTACTATTATTATTATTATGATTATTATTATTTGGAGTCTTTAGGATCTCAGATATAAAAACTTAGTCAAAGAAGATGGGCTTAAGTGGGACTCGAACCCAATAATCTCACAACCGTTTAAAAATGATCTGGTGTATGTTAGTTGCATTCGAGGATATCCTCGCCAAAGTACGAATCTGTTAAGTTATTGTGATATTGGAGGAGGAAATATTATTTTGTGTATAATTCAAATTGAATATAGTTCAGTTTGTTACTTGAGCTCGGACAATTTTGTCAATATATAATTTATTCAATGCATTAGTTATCTCATCAATTTTAACCATAAAATTTTCTAATTATATCAAGGCTAGTGGAGTTAGTTGAGACGCTAATTGATGATTCTTAACTAGGGGCACTTGTTAACAAAACCCTTCTTTTTTAAACGTAAAGAGATTTTGATCTCAACAAAATAAAAAGGATGAGAACTTGGCTTTATACTTTTAAAAAGGACGAGAACTTTGGAGAATGGTATTATGGGTTAATATTGTTTCCAATGTTGTGCCTCCTATTGGCATTTTTCTTTAAACTTTTCTAGTAGTATTTTAATTTCTGTTGTTTCTTCAGGTGATCATTGTTCATTGTGACATATATGATTAAATACTATGACGTTTCTCGATGCTATATAGTATAGCCTCGGACAATCATGGCATGTTTTTAAAATACTCCGGCTGCCGGTCACCTGCCGCCGCTGTTGCTTTATAAATAATAACTATAAATTATATTTTCAAAACATGTTTGAAAAAAAAAACACCATGGCATGGTGTTTTTCTAAAAAACACAACAAAAACAAACACCTCGATTACCAAACACACCCTAAGGCCCCGTTTGGTAAAGGGTTAATGAAGAGGGGTTAAAGAGAAGGATTAATGTACTTAGCCCATTTGATAATCCGAATGACTAAATTATTAACCCGTTAAATAAGTTTTATTTTAGCCATTATGATCAGTTTTAGTGTTTGGGAATAACAATGATTTTGACTATTTTCTTTATAATTAGAAGGGTTAACTCTTATTCCATCTAAATAGGAGTATTAGTAAACCCCTCATTTTGAGGGGTTAACTCATTTTAACCCCTCTAGAGGGGTTAACTTAACCCTTCTATATTTTTTATGTTTGGCAAATTATGAAGGGTTAACTCACTTTAACCCTTATATAGATTTGTTGTGTTTGGTAGGTTAAGAAGGGGTTAAGTCTCCTTAACCCCTCACTTAACCCTTTGCCAAACGGTACCTAAGGGAGCAACTACTATGCAATATTTCTATCCATCTGCCTCTTCGCATTCACTTATTATAATTTTAGGAAAATTTTAATTAAGAATTAGAATTAGACATATGATTGGCAGTTAACCAAATAACCATTTAATACCATCTTCCTATAATTGCGGTAGAGTGCAAATGTTGGGAGAAGCAAAATATGATTTCCTTGTATTTCTTTAAAAAGTTATAGGAAAATTTTTAAGAAGTCAAAAAATACAAATTTTCTTTTTTTTTACTTTGTTTGTTTGGTTCAAAACAAGAAAATAGCCCATAACTTTATAGAAAATGGGTATGGGACGGGTTTTGTTGATTAAATAAGGAAGGTGTCAGATTTCTGTTGATTTCCTCTTATTTTGAGAGGAAATTGCTTTTTGTAAAATTTGGTAGTTTTTGATATTTTATAGAAAATATTTCTATAATATTTTGAGAGGAAATTGCTTTTTGTAAAATTTGGTAGTTTTTGATATTTTATAGAAAATATTTCTATAAATTTTTTGTTGAACGGTAGTTTTTGATATTTTATAGAAAATATTTCTATAAATTTTTTGTTGAACCAAACACAATTTACAGAAAACTTTTAATTACAAAATTACCATTGTCAGATATTTTAAGAAAAGTTTTCTTAAAAAGTGTGTAACCAAATAACCCCTAAGAGTGTGTTCGGGGAGTTTTTTTTTTTTTTTTTGTCAAACTACCTTTTAAGCTAACTTTTTTATTTCTATCTATTTGGTAAAATGTCAAATAAGATAGCTTATAAGTCATATTTTCAAAAGCTGGTATAGCCTAGCTTTAAAAAAACTAGCTTCAAAGCTCGCCTAAAAACTAGGTTTGACCAAGTAAATTACTCTTCTACTTAAACAATTTTTATAGTATTTTTATCAAAAAAGTCAAAAGCAATTAAAATTTAGTATAACTAATAAGCTTTAAAAAATATGCCTTCCCAAACACGTTTAAATCTCAGTTGAGTAGTCTTTGATTAACCCTTCGGAATGAGTCTTGACATAATCTGACGGTTACAAGATTGATTCTAGAGACTCCATCATTGATGAGAATGTAGTCTAAGAAGTCTCTAAGCTTTACCCTTTTTTTTTTGGATAACCTACTAACTTTCTATTTTTGACAATGAAATTTATAAGTCAACAAAAAAACTTAGGGGGGTTATTCATTGGGACATTTGGGGGGATAATGGGATAATTTTGGGGATTCTATTTCATAGTGTTATTCATTGGGATAATGTAACAAGGATAATAACTTTTTGTGTTATTGGTTTTTTGTAACACTAGAGAGACAATTTTACCACTTGGGATAAAATTACCTCACTCATATACAAAACTTTTGTCCCAATAGTAAAAATTTACCCCACCCTCCATATTGGAACAATTTTGTTCCACATTGAAGGCAATTGGGATAAATTTCAAACCTTTTTGTATTACTTAAACTAATACATGCTAATTATATTATAAATATATGACATAATATATAAAATATAAAGTAATAATATATTCAATATATTATATTATATTATCATGTAATAAAATAAAATATTACTATAGTTTAATTTATTTTATGATATTTATTATATATTATTATGGAATATCACATACTATATTATATAATATTAATTAGTAATTATAGTATAACATATTATATTTTTGTATAAATAACATATATTATTATATAATATTTTAATAACATATATTAATATTACATTGATAATATTATATAATATATTATTATATAATATATTAATATATTAATAACATATATTAATAATATTATATAATATATTATATAAAATATTATTATACTTATTATATATATGACATACTATTATAATATAATATAATAATTATTAAAAAAATATCACATTGAATAAAGTAAAATATTATAATATTTTATACAGTACATTATATCCTACGATACTATATTATAATATATTAAATTAAATAATATGTTATTAATGTATTATATTAAATATATTTTTCATATATATATCAATTATTATATAATGTAGCATACTACTATAATGTAATATAATATAATAATTAATAATATTAATTAGTAATTATAGCATAACATATTATATTTTTATATAAATAAAATAATATATTATATTAAATATATTGATCTTATATTATATTTTAATAAGGTGCCACATCATCAATTATCCCACATGAATTATCAAATCGAAGGCTCAAATTGTCTCATTATCCCACTTTATCCTACTTTACCCCACTCAAAATATCCCAAAGGGATAAAATTATTCTATTAGAATAATTTTTCCACTTGGCCCCAATTTGTCCCAACCAATAACCCCACTTAGGGGCTTCTCCGAATAAAGGAATAAAACTTAAGCGTTCAATTGTTAAAAAAAAAAGTTTATGGCTTTTAAGAAGAGAGGGGCAAAACTTAGGAGCTTTTTGTCAAAAATATAACGTTGGAAGGCTTCGTAGGAAAAGAGAGTAAAACTTAGGGCCCGTTTGGATAATGGAAGTATTAGAAGTAAGAAGTAGGTTATAGAAGTAACTTTCAAATCTATAAAGTAGGAAGTAGTGGAAATAGCATTTTTTTTGTTTCATATTCTTTTAGAAGTAATGGAAGTAGAACTTCTTCCTCTTCATTTACTTTTTTTGTTTGGATAACATTTGAAAATATTATTAGGAAGTAATTTTATTAATAAAAAGTTGTTAGAAGTAACTAATAAAGGAAATATTAATAAAAAAATTATTTATGTTATAATTAATATGCATTTCAACTACTTCCGAGCTACTTCTGAGTATTGAGGATTGGAAAAATATTTTGGAAGTAAGGATGACACGTAAGCGCCATATAAGCATTTAGGGAAGTATTGGAAGTAAGTTTTTCAGAGAACCAAACACACTTTTTTGCTTGGAAGTAGCAGAAGTAGCCTCTACTTCTTTTACTTCAGCTACTTCACAATTACTTCCGTGCAAATAAACAGGCCCTTAGATGAAGGCTTCGCAGAAAAAGAGGGTAAAACTTAGAGGTTACTTTAAACTATGTTCTCCATTGCTACTATCAACTTAGAGTGTCGGCTCTTATGCCTTTTTTTTATTTTTTAGAATATTGAAAAAGATAAATGTTACAAAGAAGCCCACTTTGAGTAACTCAGACGGTAGAGAGATTCCAATATGACACCCATAGTCTTGGATTCAATTCCGGACTAGGTTTATCAAACAAAAAATATTATGAAGAATATATTGTGGTTAAGTCATATTTCTTTTCGAATTTGAATTTGAAAGAATAAACATCCATGCACTTATTTAGCAATCTGACTTTTCCTTATTTTTCTCTTTCTCTATTTCTTAACAGATAAAATAAACAGGATATTGGAGAGGAGGTATTAATGACTAAGATCAAACAGTCAGTTGTATCCAAAGTAGGATAGGTTCGGTTCAGTACTAAAGAGGGGCCGTTTCCTTCCCTGACTTTATGTCTGGTTTTTGAATTGGGGTGTTGATCAATCTGCACATGTAGAAACTCGTAAGAGGGCGGGGATTAGTTCCCCTGTTGTACCTCCAACGATCAAGTTAGTTGATGAACTTGAGTGGGAAAAGTAAGAACTGTGTGTTCTTGTGTGCAGTAATATGTTCCAAAGTCAGATTTGTGTTTTCAAAAGTCCCCCCTAAGTTCGAATGATACCTGTATTTATATCCGAAGCACGAGGGGGGTAAATTGGTCACTTCGGTCGAGCACAGTGAGGTGGTGGCAAAGTGTGGGTTGGCAGCTGAGCCAGCTTTTGTTTTACAGGTGTCAGCTCGCGACTGGATGGTAGATCACTTCGGCATTGAATGAGAAGTGATCAGCGGTGGGACAGTGGCCCACGTGGTCCGATGAGTCATGAAGACTATCGGGGCCAAAGAAATAATGCGTCTGTCATGCATTAAATGCGATGCGAGCATGTAGCCAGTGAGGATAGCTTCGTCGAGAAGTAATGTCGTTTCGAGGCAGTTTCAAGAGGTGTTCTGTATGAGTAGTCGAGTAGACTATTGGCGAGCCATTCAAGACGAGAGGACCGACTAACACCGCCTATCGTGTCAGCATGGAAGAATGTCGACTTGACGAATCGACTGAGTCAGACTCTGGGGGGATCTGGGCCATCCAATTAAGCGGAGCAAGACGTATAAGGATATATCTGTTTGTTTGCCAATAAGCCGTATGTCCATGGGTAGGAATACTATAACATGAGAGAATGGCGATTAAGCCGTGTAATTTTGTTATAAAGTAATCTACGCCTTTTTTTCCTCTTGAATTTCAAGTCATGTAAGGAAAAAAATCCAACTCAAGTTATTTATTTTTTAATTTCTAATTCAAGTTGTTATAATAAAAATTACAACCCTCAATTCTCACCACAACGTTAGTGTTTTAATGTAGTGGCAAGGATTTTAAGATGGTATGAGAGTAGCTTAGGTTCAATTCGTACGGACCACAAATTTAATAAGGGTTTAAAAAAAGGGTGCTCAGCTAACAAAGACATGTTAGAATATAAAATTATAACTATAACTCTCACCAAACTTCGTAGTTTTTGTTACAGTAAATAGTTCATATTCATACCAAATTGAAGAGTATATCAAAGCAAAAAGAGCAACATTCCACAGAAAAAACTCAAGTTGCACTTCAATGTAGGCAAACCAAACAAATCACATGTAGAAACTAAAGAAAATCCCACCCGTGCGGGCATGGGCATAACACTTTGTTGTAATTGAAGTGAAAAAGCTCTTTGAAACAATCTTATTTTGTGTTGATCATCAACTATTTATTAATTGTTCAAGTATACCTCTGTGCAACATACTATAACTTGTTCTTGACAAAGTGTAGCTTGTTTGCTCAAAGTATATTTCCTTATAACAAGTTTGTAGTGCTTTGTGAATAAAGTATAGCTCCTTATGATTTCGTCACTTCAAGAAGGAAATTAAAGGTATTTGCCGAAAATGTTTGAGGACAATAAACAGAGAGCAATATATCTTTATATACAATTAATGATAAGAAAAATATATAAGCTTATAAACGGTTCTAATTTTGATTGTTCGAAGCATAGCTATTTATACTATATTGTAGATCTTTATGGAGAAAATATACATCTTTTCTTAAGAGTATAACTTCTTACAGCAGTTTCATAGCTCATTTTGAGAAAAATATAGCCCTTATAAGTTCTGCCACATTAAAAAGAAGTCGAATATTTAGATTCTATTTGCAAGGAAATGTCTTAGGATAATACCCTTAAAAATTATGTGTTTATATACAAACATAAAAATAAGTTTTTTGTATCCGTGGAAATTACCTTATATTTAGAATTAATCCACAGAAAACAATCTTATGTTTCTAATTTATACCTAAACCACCTAATATTTACGTTTTCGTCCCCATCAATCCCCCGACCATATATTTTGTTTCTCAATTTCAAAGAATACCCTCATGAGAGTACACGTGACCTTCCTTAGCCGAACCCTTCCGTGAGGGTATTCCTGGATAATAAGCCACATCCTATGGCTATATAAGTCGTTTCGTCGGATTTCTCCTCTCCCGCTCTCTATCTTCTCTCTATTCTCTCTCTTATTTTTTTATAAAAAATAAATTAAATAATCATACTCTCTTTAAAAGCACGAGTTCGGAAAAATCTTTTGGTAGACAAAAATACCCTTGGAATTCAAATACTAATCCATTAAATAAGAGTGAGTTGATAAATTGATGAATTCTTATTAAATGTATATAGTATGAAGATAAGGATATAGTTTAAATTAAAATGTAAACCTGAATAAAATTATTAAATGCCAAATTTACAAATGTATATAAGATGAAGGGCATATATGCAAAAACCAAACAAATTAGTGAAACAAATAATGTCCGCCCCAGAGGTCGAACCTAGGAACAACACAGACCTACAAATATACATAATATGGATGGGGTATTTGTAAAATACACCAAACAAATTAAAGAGACAAAATTGTTCTCAAAATTATAAAAAAGGAAAATTAAAACAAACAGCTACGATATAAGGACACAACGTGGCGATCTCTTACTAACTAAAATTCAAGTAGTTCACGGTACTGCATAATTAGTTTTAAAATTTAATTATGTAGACACCCAAAAATGCCAGAAGGAAGACGAGAGTCACACCTTGTTACAACAACCCTCGCAAGTGAAGACGAACGTCATCTAGAAGTTCGCCCGAAATTATTGAAACTCATTTTTAGAGACGAGGCTCACCACGCAGCGAGGCTCGACATCAAAGACGAGGCTCGCCATATAGCGAGGCTCGACATCAAAGACGAGGCTCGCCACGCAACGAGGCTCGACATCAAGGACGAGGTTCGCCAACGCAGCGAAGCTCGTCACCCACATTAAATCAGGTTGTAACGGCCACGAAGACCCAGTCATCCACGTAGGCTAAATCTCAGGAGTCGGTTACGCCCGCGACCCCGCGATTGTAGTATGTCAGTTACATGCTAAAGCTCTATAAATATCCGCAAGCAGCTAGGAGGGTGGAGGACCTTTTGGCAAAATCCTACTTCGGAAATCATTTAGCAACCAACAGGAGTGTTTGTGATCTGTTTTTGATCGTCAACGCGAAGTAATCTCGACTCAAGCATCGAGTAAAGCATCCTCTCGTCACCTAGAACCCACCTTAAACAAAAGAGAAGTCAAATCTATCTTCTCTTCCTCTGTAATCGAGAGAGTGAGTGATTGTAAAATGTTCTTACTAAGTGATAGAACTCATTCTTAAAATAAGAATTAATCAACTTCAATTTTTCGACCCTACAAATTATACTCTTATTATTTAAATAGAATTCTATTTATAATTGTTATCCTCTCACATGCAACATCACATACCAATGAATATAACCCAAGAAATTACAACAATTTTCATAGCACTTTCATCTCCTTCTACAGATATATGCCTTTGTTATTTTCTTCTTATAGATTAAATTATTTTAAAGCAATTAATTATATTGTATATTTGATCTTTTTTCATATTAAGAAATATCAATAATTTTTACAGCACTTTCATCTATTTTCTTCTTATTAGATTAGATTAGATTATTTTAAAGTAATTAATTATATTGTATGTTTGATCTTTTTTTCAGATTAAAATTTATAATAATTTTCATAGTACTTTCATCTCTTTCAACAGGTATGTGCATTTGTTATTTTCTTCTTGTTAGATTAGATTAGATTGTTTAAAAATTATAAATTATAAAATTATAATAATTTTCACATCATTTTCATCTATTTTCTTCTTATTAGATTAGATTAGATTATTTTAAAGCAATTACTTATATTGTATGTTTGATCTTTTTTTCATGTCACGAAGTTTATTATTATTTAAATAGATATTGTTTGTATAAAAATCAAAGAGAATCTCACACAAATTTTAGATCTCAATGCCAATTATAATATTTACACATGGGTGTTAGTTAAAATAAATTTTATGTATGGGCTTAACTTATATAATCCTACTTTAACCGGATTATATAATTTAAAATTTTTAACACCCAAACTCTTCCACAAAATTAAAAGAGAGTAGCAATGTTATAGCTATATATATCCACAGGACCGCAGATATATTAAAAATGAATGAAGAAAACCACACAAACAAAAACCATATTAATTACCCACATGCACCCACTATTTTCAAAACCACCCTTCTCCATCTACATCTATAATATATCCACATGCCAAACTAAGCTGCTGGAGTTTCCCCTCGCCAACTACACCATTAATCAACCCGTTTTTTTCTTTGTACTTAAATTGTATAACATTTATTGCAATGAGGACGCACATGGGCCTAACAAAAAAATGTACTAGGCCTTGTAGCTAGTTAATAATGAGATCCTATCATTATAGACAAAGTAAAGATTAATAATTTTTAAGAATGTACTACGTTCCTCTAGCTTCCGCTGCAAACTTGTTAGTTGTTTATTCCTAGCCCCAAGAGATTTTCAAAATTAATCATCTATTTTATAAATTACAACCCTGAGGTCATGCCTAGGACTTGCTGAAGTCGACTAGGTCTTTCGCCCTACAGAGGGCCACCCTGGTGGTACTTAGGTAAAAATGACAACCCTGAGGTTGGGTGCTCAGGTCTTACGTAGACGTCTGAGTCTTCGGTATAACCGTGATGGTTGAGAGGCGACTATGGGAGTCGACCATATGGTGAGCGCCTCAGGTTAATTCCTAAAAAGGTACCAAGGTTTTTGAATTCGATCGAAGTCGAATGCCTAGAATTTACTAAAGTTGACTAGATCTTTTACAACCCTGATATTGTTCCTAGGACTTGCTGAAGTCGACTAGGTCTTTCGCCCTACAGAGGACCGCCCTGAGGGGCAAAATGATGAAATGACAACCCTGAGGTTAGGTGCCTAGGTCTTACGTAGACGCTTGGGTATTCAGTATCCTCATAATGGTCAAGAGGTGACTGTGGGAGTCGACCATATGGTTAGTGTCTTGGGTTTATTCCTAAAAAGGTACCAATGGCTTAGTATCTAACCGAGGTTGGATGCCTAGAACTTACTGAAGTTGACTAGGTCTTTAACAACCCTGATGCTGTGCGTAGGACTTGCTGAAGTCGACTAGGTTTTTCACCCTACAGAGGGCCACCTTGATGGCAATCAGGTAAAATGACAACACTAAGGTTGGGTGCCTAGGTCTTACGTAGATGTTTGGGTCTTCAGTATCCCCATAATTGTCGAGAGGCAACTATGGGAGTCGACCATAGGGTTAGTGCCTTGGGTTTATTCTTGAAAAGGTACCAAGGGCTTAATATCCAACCGGGGTTGGATGCCTAGAACTTACTGAAGTTGACTAAGTCTTTAACAACCCTGAGGCTGTGCCTAGGACTTGCTGAAGTTGACTAGGTCTTTCGCCCTACAGAGGGCCGCCTTGATGGCAATCAGGTAAAATGACAACTCTGAGGTTGAGTGCCCAGCTCTTACATAGACGCCTGGGTCTTCAGTATCCCCATAATGGTCGAGAGGCGACTGTGGGAGTCGACCATATGGTTAGTGCCTTGAGTTTATTCCTGAAAAGGTATCAAGGGCTTAATATCCAACTGAGGTAGGATGCCTGCATAGACTAAGCACTACAGGAGTGCGAGGCAGCAATCGAGTCGCTTTCAATAACAATTTTATTAAGGCTAAACAAAATTTACAGTTATTGAAAATGTCGCCTCAAATGCTCGATATTCTAGGGATGTTGTAAAATTCTCCTATCTGGGGCTCTTAGTTGATAGGTGCAGGCCCATAGCTCTTCTAGGACTGTGTAAGGACCTTCCCAGCCTCGACGAGTGTTCCTATTGAAAGCGGCTTTGCAGAGGATGAGGTCGCTAGCATTGAATCTCCTTGGTTGGATTTTGCTGTTGTAGTAGCGGGCGATTTACTGCTGGTTGGTGACTTGAGTCCGGAGCGATTTCTCTCGGATCTCTTCAAGGAGGTCGGGACTGATCCGAAGTCCCTCAGAGTTCATGTCCTCGTCGAAGTGTTGTAGTCGAATGGTAGGCATGCCTACTTCGACGGGAGTGATTGCCTCAGCGCTATATGCTAGCTTAAACAGAGTCTCTTCAGTTGAGTTCTTATGGATCGTGTGGTACGGCTAATAGATACTAGGTAACTTTGGTGATGGAATTCTTTCTGAAAAAGATATTCAAGAAGCCGGAGTTGTTCTTTTTAGAAAGACAACCAAAGAAGACCTCTCTAAAAAGACGACATGATGCTCATCTTTCGAGAGGCTTTTGAAGGTAATGGGAGCTCATCCATCTTATAGATGGATAACTGATAAATACTCCCAAAATGGTTGCTAAAGCTGTAGAGGGACGCGATTATGTCGATTCCTCTCAGCCAAAACTATTTTCTGCTTAGCTTGAGTGACACAACTTCGGGGTTGAGCTACAGGATGAGACTGATCAGGCCCTTGTTCAGAACCTGACATATCTTCTCGAAAAAGAGAGGAAGCCCCATGGTGGGCGCCAAACTATTGATGGTTTATATGCACTACAAGAAATCTGATATTTAACGACCAAACTTAGTGAAGGGAACAGTTGACCGTCATTAATGTGTGTAAAATAACGATGGTTTTAAAGCCCTTCATCTAGTTATCACAATTATTAGAGTAATGATGTGAGATGGGATAACGGTTTTCTAATCCCTTCGTTGATTTAGTTTTAATACCGTCGTTATTGGGTCTCCTAAAAGACGAAGGAGTCAATTACCTTTACTAATCATAACTCCTAATCTTAACTGGATTATTATTGAAAATAATATAAAAAACCCAAAACCCAAACCTCCAATTAACCACAACTAATTATAAACTAAACCCTAATAACAAACTCTAGCGCCTCCTATTCATTGATTTCACGCCTCCGCTGCCTTGTTTCAACTCTCCTCCGCTGCCTTGTTTCAACTCTCCTCCGTCGCCGTTGTTCATCTATTCAACGCCTCCGCGCTGCCTCCTGTTCATCTATTCAACTCCTCGCCCGCCGCCCCACAGTCTCCCGCCGACTCATATCATCGCTCGCCGCTGCCTCAGTGCAGCCCTAGATCCGCCGCCGACCAAGCAAACCTCGCACCTCAGCGCAACCTCTAGCTCCGCCCCACCGCCGGCCTCGTCCCAGAACCACCGCCGCACCGTCCTAGTGCCACCCCACCGCCGCGTTTTCCCCAAGTTCGACGGTAAGGAACAAATCCCTGTTTGGTTTAATTTTCACTTAAGTACCTATAGTTTCCCCTACTTTGCAATTAATATACCCTTGTTTTGTTTAATTGCACTAAAGTACCTATAGTTGTATACAGATCTTATACAACTTGCAATTAATTCACTGCATATATTCCAATTAATATACCTTGCAATTAATTTCTATAGGTGTATCCAATTAATATACATTGCTTAGTAAAAATCGGTTTTTTATGTTGTACAATTTTCACTCAATTATCCATAGTCTACCCTAATTGCAGTTGTACCCCCGACTTAGCGTCCATCACCTCCATTTCCTAATATCTTCAACTTGGAACTAACAGTTTATTGATTTATTTATGACAAAGGGAAGGTTGGTTTCATGTCTTGAGCTAGTTATCAGGCCACCTACTTGCATGTTGAGGAATTTAATGGCTTTGATGCAGCCTGATTTTACTTCAGCAATGTTTGAGGAGTTTATAGCCTTGAGGTAGCCTGAATTTTCTCCATCAAAGCTCACTTCGAAGTTTTACTTATTGTTTATTATCCTCTTTAATTGTGTATATGTTTCTTCTGTGATTAGTTTTGGTTCTAATGGGGTTGAACTCCTCACGCCTCGTTGGTTCGTCGGTTTGTACCGAACTGTGCTAAGGGACCTATAAGCAATTTTATACGCCTACAATAACCCTTTAAAATTTACGGGTTTAGGCTTTCAGCAAATAGCTTATTTTTCATTTTAATATAATTCCTAGCGTTATCACTACCTTATCGCATTTGATGCTTATAAAGGCTTCTGTTAGTTTTCTTTTAACAGGAGGAAGCAATAACACTCCAGTCATGAGAAAGACTTGGAGTCAATCATGACACGAGTATCCTTTGGTTTACTAAAGTTTAGTCTTTTGTACTTCCGAAAGACTCATTAGCAGTGCTTCCACAACCAAAATCAAAGAAAAGCTGTAATGATTATACAAGTCCCTAAATTCGTCAATCAAATGGATTAAATAAATTTACACTCAAGTCCCCTATAGTTTATCCTACTTTGCACTTTTGCCTTAAAATACCTTTTATTTAAAAGTACCCTATAGTTTTGTTAAAAATTACCTTGTGTTAGTTGTTAAAATTACCTTGTGTTAGTTGTTGACTTCGGAGCAATTGATAGAATGAGATCAATGTGGCAACCAATAGCTATATATTCTGTATGATAAAAGCTAGTTTCGGGATTTGAACATAAATCAATAACTAAATAAGCAAGTAAATAAATAAACAACCGAATCACAGAAGTAAGCTCTGGTTAAAAGTAGTCCAAGGTGAAAGCATGTATTATGTATTTATTATTATGCTTGTTCTTGGGGTTTCTTTTTCTTTTATTCATTTCTCTTTTGACATTTGTTTTATACATAGTGTATGATACTTAAATTCCTATTCATAGCAGAAAAATGAAAACTCAAGAAGTCACTTCCAAAAGCAAAAGGGCACAATTTCTAGCACCCAGGTCATTAATTAGGAAGCGACTTCAAGCAATTGCAGAAAATTCATTAAGAAGGGAACAACTCCGTACTTGTCATGACAAGAACTTGAATATTCAAAATCCAATACAAGATCAAAATATGGGTACAAATTTTAGTGCTGATTTAGAAAACTTTGAAGAGGAGAATTTTGCACAAAATCGCAGGAGAAGTGCAAATACTAACAATGAAGAGAATGATGATTCTGCAGGTTGATGAGACTTAAAATTTATTGTTATTTCTTTTTTATCTTTCAATTTATTTTTTATGATTGGATTAATAATTACTCAATTTTAACAGAATCAAATAATCATCGAGTGCAAAGTGATGATGTAATACTAAATGAATCTCGACAAGAAGGTATATTCTTTATTAATTACAAGAAGTAATATTTTTATCAATTTCTTTTTACCTATATCTTGTTTCTAACATATGATATGATGTATGCAGCTGATAATTCTCAAAGGAAGAAAAATCCACCTCGTGGTAGTAATAAGTGTCTAAAGTTGAATAATTTGTCACATGGGGAGAAAAAGATCATTACTTTTTATCAGAATAGAGCTATTGAGCCAGAATTTTCACGATATCTTGGAATTATTATTCGAGATAGAAATATTTGCCCAGTAGCTGTTGAGAATTGGGCCAAAATACCACAACAAAATAAAGATCATATGTGGGCATCCATTAAGGTACATTGAAAATTAATTTTTTGCATTTGGTTTTTAATTCTTATAAATTAAATTTTGATTCAAATTTGATATAGGATAAATTTGATGCTGAGGACATGGAGCAAAAGAGAGAGTTAGTAATGAGACACTTGCGCGATTTGTGGAATAAGTGGCGTGGTGACATGCACAGGAAATATGTGAAAGAAAATTCATTGCAAGTTGCACTTAGAAATAAACCTACAGAAGTGAGTGTTGATGACTGGGATTGGCTAGTTAAGGAACATTATTTTTCTTCAAAATTTTAGGTATTAATCTCCTAATTTTATTAATTTTGTTCCATGTATATTGTTGGATTGTTAAAATTATCTTTTAATCTTGATGTATAGAAAGCAAGCCAGCAAAATATACTTAACAGAGGCAAAAGAAAGATGCTCCACCACACGGGCAACAAACCCTTTAGACAAATTACGTGGGAATTGGTATACATTCAAAACTAATTTACTATTTATTTAATTTATTTATAACTACTTTGTTTTTTAGTTTGATGTTGTACTCATTTTTATTTAATATTTGAATAAGGGTGGCAAGTCAGGAAATCCACCTGATGTGGCAAAAATGTTTCATGAAACTCGAAAGAAAGCTAATGTAACACTAGATACTGGGGATCAAGATAAATATGTAAGTAGAATATGTGTTTAAGTTTGATAATGATGCATTATATAGTACTAACATATGAATTTAATTTTTATAGGATGAAATTGTTCAAGTCAAACAAGCAAACCCGTCACTTTCTGACATTGAGATAGTACTTGAGAAAATCTGGGGGAAGCAATCTCATGGTCACATCACTGTATTTGGTGGTGGGACAACTTTAAAAGATTTGAGAGAACCACTCCCTAGTCGATCTGATCTGAAAGCACGGGTTGTAGAAGAAAAGAAAAAGAACCACATGCTTCAAACAAATGATGTCTGAGTTGGAGTCACAAGTGAAAGCTATGCAAGAACTTTTTTTTAGGCAATCACCTTCATTGACTCCTCAAACTCGAGAACATGTGCATGACTAGGTAATTATTTTTTGTAAAATCTCGTATATACTTTTATGATTGACTACTTGCACTAAAAAATGTGATTTTTACTTAATAAGATAATATTTGCTTAATTGATATTTCTTAATTATGTGATTTTTTTAAATTTTTCAAGCTATCCATACAAGATTAGGAGGGGGGTAGCTCGAGTCTTCTTTTGATGATGATTAGAGATGAAAGAATGTGTCTTCCCCAAACTTTTATTTTAATTTGTTTTAGATAGTTTCATGTATTTTTTTTGGAACAATTAGGATATTAACTCAGCTTGTTATTAGTATTGAATATTTGAGGATTGTGGAATTTTATTTATTGATGATGTTATTAATGAATGGAATTTTTATTTTTCCTCTTATTCATTATTGGATATTTTTAATATATTTTTGTTGTGAATCTTAGTGTCAGGTTGAGAATAATATGATAGTTGTCTATGAATAGAAAAATTATTATTAATGTATATTAGAAATTTGTAGTCTACAATGATGGTTTTATAAACCGTATTTTGTTCATCAACGAAGGGAAAGCACCGTCGTTGATGGGTTACTAATTACCCATTATGAGGACTTTTACGACGGTATCCAACCGTTATTAATTAGTCTTCAACGATGGGAAAATATCCCCGTAACTAATGGTAACGACGAGAAAATATCCCCGTAACTAATGGTAACGACGGGAAAATATCCCCGTCACTGATGGTAACGACGGTGATAATTATCGTCGTAAATATTAATGACGGTAATATGTTTCGTCGTTATAGACTTTATAACGACGGGTATTATATCCCCGTCGTAAATATTAATGACGGTAATATGTTTCGTCGTTATAGACTTTATAACGACGGGTATTATATCCCTTCGTGACCCTTTAGCGAAGAGGGCTTCAACGACGGGTGACGAAGGGATTTTTCCCCGTCGTTAGCCTACAATAACGACGGTTTTCAGCTCTTTAACGAAGGGAAATCCCTTCGTTAAAGATGTAATTTCTTGTAGTGATGATCACACAGTCAGTATGTATCCAGGGTAGGATAATCTCGATGAGGTAAAGGAGATTGATGAGGGGGCCGCCTCCTTCTCCTACTTTATGTCTTGTTCTTGAATTGGGGAACTGAGAAATCTGCACATATAAAAACTCATGAGAGGACGGGGATAAGTTCCCCCATTGTACCTCCGACGATCAAGTTAGATGGTAACTTGAGTGGAAGAAGAAGCAGAACTTAAGAGTCCTCCTTCCCTTTTTTTGGAAAAAGACCCCTCCTCCTTCTAAAAGGAGAATAGTACTTGTATATATATTGTGGGAGAAGGGTAGATTGGACACTTTGGCCGAGTACGGAGAAGTGATGGCAAGGTATGAGATGGTGGCTGCGTCAGCACCCACTTTACGGGTGTCGGTAGGTGGTTGGGGGAAAGATCACTTCAGCATTGGAGAGATCGCCTCAGCATTGAATGGAGAGTGATCGGCGGCGTGGCAGAGCTCATGTGATATGACGATTCATGAAGACTATCTCGGGGCTAGGATCATGATGGGGTCTGTCCAGCGTTGACCACGGTGCTGACACATAGCCAGAGGGAGAAGCCCGAGACAAATATTATCCTCCAGTTTCACCGAGAAGTAACGCTCATCAAGTCGTCCTCGCATGACATTGAATAAAAGGTCGAGTGGGCTCCATGCAAGTCGACTTCGACAAGAGGGTCGACTGATCCTGACTCTTGAGTCGTCATGAAGAGTGTTGACTTGACGGGTCGGCCAAGTTGGGACCTCCGTCGGGCTTGGGCTACCAAGCTGGTTGGGGCGTTGCTTGCAGAAATACACCTACCCGTTGTTTGGCGAGTTATATTTTGGCGAATGGGAATACCATAACAGTTATAATATTAAAATAATTATATTATTTTACTATAAAATAGTTATACAAATTTATTGTATTATTTATTGAATGATAATATATTTTTTAAGAATATTTAATAATGTGTTATTTTATTTGTAATAGTATTTTATTATTTTATTATAATTTATAAATAGGCATCTAACAATTTAATAACATATTTATAAGTAGTGAATGACATACTTTTTAATAATATTTGACAACGTACTATTTTATTATAATTATAAATAGATATTTAACAATTTAATAATATATTATTTAATGAATTATGTATATTTATTTTACAAAATATTTTATTACACTAATAAGTTTATACGATTTTATTATAATCAATAATTATCTATAATAAATTATAACATATTTTATGAATTTTTTTTATCATTGTAAAGATATTTATATTAATTATTTTAATGAATGCCTCAATATGTGAGAAAGTAAGGGGGGTCCTAATTAATAAGATGTTATGGATAATTAGTTAAAATTATTCAAAAGTAATGGTATAATTATAAATTATCAAAATTTGAGAGGGTAAAAAAGGAAATTAAAAGTTTTAACATGTGTATTCTCTTTTATAAGTAGCATAGATATAGATATAGATGAGTTGACTCTGATTATAGAACCATATAATAACAGCAAAATGATATATTTGAAATGAGTTAACTCTGATAAATAATTGATTAACAGTTATTATACTAATTTAACTGTAAATACATAATTTTGCTGGTGGGAGAGGACTCTACAGATAACTTTATACTAATTTAAATATTCCACTACCGAATACCAAAATCATATTATACTGTTACTTCAAAAAAAGAATCATATTATAAGGGCTACCTTTATATTTTTACATTTTTATATCATGATAGTTGATGTAAGAAGACAATTCGAAAGAAACACACACACACAAAGCACAATTTGACCCAAAAAAAAAATACAAAATCGTGCCTATAATTCAACAGAAAAAGTTGTTCTTGAAACTGTTAATTTCCTTTCTCACGTGACTACCAAATCGTTGCTTTTAGGAAAGTTATTGCCATGACTATCTCAAACATTAGAATACTACATCCTAGACGGAAACATACTAGACGCGTATTCTAGACGGAATTCCGTCTAGAATAAACATTCTAGACGGAATTCTTGGTATCCTAGACGGAATTTTCCGTCTAGGATACCTCATTATTTAGTAGTGATTGCCGGGAAAGACCGAGTAAATGATATCACCTTGAACAAGTCATCTAAAAATATCTCCCGCTACGTCAAAATCCTAGGACTGTGATGACACTTGAGAGTTATACTTTTATGATCATACTTATATCTATCTGATTGGAACCTAGATAACTATACTAGTATCTTAACATCTCTCTGATTGCACCAAATTTTCGGAGTCGTGATGAAGATTAAGAGTTATACTTTTATACTCTAAAAACCCAATAAAAAGGGTATTTTTATTTAGTAAACACAAATACATTACCTTCATTTCTATAAGTTCATTCACCTTTTTCATCATATTTTCTTCAATGCAATGGTGAAATTAACCAACTTAGTCTTTTGTTTCAAAAGATGCTTTGCAACGTTCTCTGCATACCTTGAAAACAAGGTGTCAATGATCTCCTCCCCAAAATAACTCGCAAGCATAGGTTCTAGCGCAGCTCTCACGCATTTCGCAGCGTTTTCTCCGCTCAGTTTGTTATCAGAAACAAACTCTCCATCGCAACTGTCATGAGGATCCCAATTCAACTCAAAAATATACTCTTGATGGAGATTAAATGATCCTTGATTCATTATGATTTCCCTTACTTCTTCCATTGCAGGCGCATAGAAGGGCATATTGAATTGATCCACTTTCTCCTTCTCTAACAGTCCCTGAAATAATTAAGTACCTCAGCACATAAAGAAACTATGGTTACAGATTTATAATTAGATTACTTGCGTATACATATTCTAAACTTTTTAATTCTCATTTACACTGCATGAAGGCATGAACTGCAGGTAGTACCGTAACTATTTGTCCGCAATTTAGAGGGTAAAAACCATGCCGAGAAGTAATTTATTATCATGGCATTTCACATGTAACACCTTGAACCTAGCTACTTAATACGGAAACAATGTTGTCTAACTTTTAGAAGGGGTAAGTGCTAATAAAATAGTTTAGAGAATAATAAATGGCTATACCATCATAGGACATAAATGTATTACAATTAATAACTCTTGTAAATACAGAGTATTGGTTTTTTCCCCCTTATTTTTTAGATAACCTAAATGTATAGTATAGTTGTAGTAAAATGTTAAATTAGAATCAAATCTTTGTACCTCTGAAACAAAACTATTGAGTGCCTCTGCTAATAATTCAAGAAGATAGGTCATCTCTCCTCTCAGAGGATCCAAGTTGGTCCTCCCTAAAAATGTCAAAACCATTTGTCCTCCAGAGATAATTTCTTCTGCTCTCAACTTGAGAAACATTGAGAAATCTTGCTGAAATTGTTCAAGATATGATCTAGAAACACCAGAAGGGCTATCCTTTGCTATATAAATGTTCCCGCAGTTTATTGGAGTATCCTCATAGTCCTGAAGTGATTGAGGTACCTAGAAGTAAACTAAAATGATTAGCAAATTATCTATAAGTAAAGTACATGGTAATTAATGAGAGGAAAAATCACAGTGTGTCTCTTTACTCTTTCGGCTGGTGTATTGCTAATATGACATACTTTCAAATTATTACACTTCAGATCATTAACAAACCCAAATCATAACACAAGGCTTCAATATTGTTCCGTCAGCAACACACTAGCCACAATTGCAGAGAAACACATCAGCATCAATTTACTTTAATTAGCAAGCAAGAAAGCTAATTAACCTGAGATAACCAATGAAGACTATAGGAAGAGTGCGTGAAGTGTATGCTGTCCCTCGGGAACAACTTCCCATAAAACGATCCCGGTGCTCCAAAGACATAGTAAGGCAAATCTTTGAGCTCTTTGATCTCCTCTCTAACCATTTTTTCCAACTTAGTCAAGGACTTGAAGATTGTGTTGAAGTCATTTCCGGGGAGATCGTTTAAGAAGAAGGAGATCTCTGGCGACCGGTGGTGGCTCAAACGGTGGCAGAGGTCGGGTACTATGGCTGAGAGTATGTTTGAGATCACCATGAATGCTGTAGGGCCTGAGGAGCATCCTAAGTCTACAATGACTAAGTTTTGAGGGAGGAGAGTGCAATATACCTCTGATATGCTCTTTTCAACTATAGGTTTTGCCTTCCCTATTGCTTGTTCCTGGATAAACATAAAGATTTATCAAGTTGTTGTATAACCTTTGGAATTGGTTAGTAATGCGATGTTTTGTAAATGTTCTTCTAAAGTTGTACTCTATTAACCAAAATGTTCTAATATAAAATTAAAATCCTAAGTTCTCATTGTGATTTTGGAGTTCTGGTCTAGTGAATGAGACTTTACAATGTTGTGATAAGGCATCCATAAATCTCATTAAATACACGTACATTTGGACATGATCTAAAAAATTATTATTGCATAAAACAACTCATATTTCAGCCCAAAAGTTCTAGCAACATATAAGTTCATCTGTTTACATCTAATCTGAATCATCTTAGTTATCATCAAATAAAGTTTTAATTACAATCATCAATTAATTGAAAGATGGTTGGAAACTGTCTGCAATGTAAAGTGATAATTAGTGCGAATAATGAAGGTTGCAACATATCGATGTTTGATTTTGCAACAACAGTCAAAATACTATAATATGTAATTATGACAAAACAGTGACTCTCCTGACTACTTTAGGATGTGATGGTTAGGGACTTTGACATGCCATCAGAGCAATTAAGTTCAAAATCCCACCGATCACGAATTCAAAGTGATTTTCTAAAAATTGAAACTGTTTCATGCTAGATTTTTTAGCCAATAATAAGGATCCTCAACTTGTGGGGATATGTTAAATATAGTCCTCAATCCTCATTACAACTTTAGAGTTTTTTTAGAGGGTCTTTATTTATCGCTATTAGTTTTTTTATGAATTGCACTTGCACTCATTTTGATCACTTTTCAGTCAGGATATATAAATCATAATCATCTGCTAAATAATAAAAAATATAACTGAAAAAAAATAAACACTAAACAAGTTGGCATAGCTTGCCTCTCCTAAGCCTCCAACCATATGAAGAATCTCTTCTACTTCCACCTTCATAGCTACCTCCTCCTCCTCTTGTTCCCTAATAAACTCTCTCTTCCAAGTTTTTGCACTTACCATGCTCAAACCCTAGCTGTGCATATATATCGTACTTCTATTCTACTCGTCCAGCAACAAACCCACGTTTTTCACGAGAAATTGTCGCTTATGTCCACTATTAACTTTTTAGTGGACCTAGGCTTTTTAGCTAATGGCCAATATAACTTTTAGTGGTCCTAATTTGTTTATGTCCATGCAATTAATTCTTCGTACTGGCAAAAGAGAAGCACAGAAAATTGTGGTTTGTATCTAGCTAGGTTTTACAAAAAAATTATCGTGTCCCTAGATCTACCATATATCAACGAGATATAAATATTCAGGACCACTCATGTTCTTATCTGCACCAATGAAAGTCTTGTACTCCTAAAAACATTGCTTGGAGTTATCTTGAAACGTTCATGTGTGAAGCGACGCATCAAGATCGTCACAATGACAAGTACCTTACAAAACCAAAATATCATTTGTGTCCCCATTTATATATTCGTGTTATTGCTGAAACATCCTTGTATATAATATAGTCATTTACTATTATTTTTAAAAATAAACACACCGCTTGAATTTTAGACAGAATTTTCCTTTTTCCTAATTTAGACGAGAACGCTGCTACAGGGACCCAAAATATGGGACCATTGGAAGAGACATGTGAGATGTCCCCATCCTATTGCATAATAAGCTGGCATGACCAGCTCATTATGCAATAGGGAGAGGACACCTCACTTGTCCCCTCACTTGGTCCTATATTTTGGGTCCTTAAGGCATTTTTCTTTAGACGGTAATATATAGTCTTTTTTCCAATAAAACTGGTGGAAGGGTAATCTATCTCAGCTTGTACTTGAAAACTGTATCGTCTTGGGTTCAGGTATTATAAGTGCTAATAAAATAGTTTAGGGGTCATAAATAGCTACATCAGCATGTTACAATGGTGTAACTATATACCTTTTTTTTCATCCTCCACCTGTCTAGTTGTGTGATATCCTAATATTTTGTCCTGCATCAGATATTGATTAAGCGATTGAATGGTTTATAATGTAAGTTTAAGGAGTCAAGTGCAACATTGACTAATCAATTTTAACCTTAGATTAAGCCAAACCATGTGTTGCAGTAGGGGGATCCTAGAACTTACATCACGCTAATAGGCTCATGGGCCCGGGTTGTGGTATGTATGTCAGTTCATGCATAGACGTATCTTGTTAGGTTGAGAGCTATTACAAGTAACGAGTACAACTCTAGATAACAAGTATTATTAAGCTCTTTCTTTATCAAGGCAAAGACTTAATTAGCATAAATCCTAATTAAGGAAAGATTAAGGATTTAACCAAAGTTTTTCCACTTTGACCTGTAACCTCTCCATTAGCTAGGAGTGCCCACCTTCCTCTAGAAAAGAGAGGGCATCTGAGGTACTTTTTTGAAATTCCCATAAAATTAAGGTGACAACGAGGGGCGGAGGATCTGGAGGAGGAGGACGACAAATACTCCTCGAACTTTCCTTGGTCGAACTCGTATTCGACCACTTCTTCAACCGGGATTCGGATCCGAGGTTGCGACACATCAGTCTTCGCAGAAAGACTGTTGGCTCCCACTGTGGTCGCCAGCGTGTTTGGGTTAGAAATTATTTTTTTCATTGTGATTGAATTTATTATAACTTCAGGCATTACAATAAACTCAACAAAAAGTTAGTCTTTTTATAAGACTTTTACACAATGAAGATAACTAATTACAATCTCTTTCAAACAACACACAGATCCTATTTATTAGTCTCTGTTTGCGTGGGATCTTTGCCTATACCGGAGTTTATCCGTGGACCACCTACGAACCGGATCCGGTTGATAAAATAATTGATCAGACCTCCTACTTCACCAAGGAAGTATTCGCTGAAGTACTGATATCGACCAAGCGAAATCAGTACTCTTCTCGAGATTAAGACCAAGCCTAATCTCAAGGAAAGGGGGGACGGAGCTTCAGATCTCTCGAACTCTCCCTCTTTATGCTGAAGAACTTTGCCAAGATCAGCTAGCCTCCTCTGAAATTCATGCTCCCTTACTCTCCAACTCGGTAGCACCTCCTCGTCTTGATAATAATTTGCCCCCTAGAATGAAGGTCCTAGGCTTGTATTTATAGGGCACCGGATAGGGGTATTTGGATTAGAATGAATGATTTGACCCTATCTTCAGTTAATAACGGCCTAACCACGTTTATGGATGATATTCAAGTAGTTGAGACACTAAGGAACGAACAAATCCCGAGAAAATAGCAAAAGACCCGTCAAAAACGCGTTTGGGGATCAAGACTGCGCGGCAGGTCCTGCTGACCCGCGGGAGGCGCGGGTCAGGCCGTTGTCTTGCGTTGGCGCGAGAAATTTGGCCTTGGCTGAAACTCTTTGGCACTTTACGATTTTCTGGGACTTGTATTTTTTACCGTTTTACGTATCTGATCGTCCTTTTGACTTGTATGCTTCGCTAACTTGCTTCATGCGTTCGTTAGCTTTTTTACGGTAGTTGAAGCTGAATGACAAACGCGGTGCTTGGAGCTGACCGACAAGCGCGGCGGGCACTTGAAACTGGCCGACAAGCCGCGGGCCACTCGGATAATCCTTCTTGACTCGGATGATGACGTTCATCGTCTTCTCTTCGTCTCGAGCTACGTGTGGACACCTATAGGCATTTTAGATGCCTACAATGGGTACGGTCAATGAGTTTTATTATTTAAATAATGGTGTGTCAGATTTCTGGGTGATTTCCGTCCATTTTGAGAGAAAATTGATTTCTGTAAATTTTGGTACTTTACAGAAAACATTTCTGTAATTTTTTTGAACCAAACACAGTTTACGAAAATCTACAGAAAATTTTTAATTACAAAAATATCATTGTCAGTTATTTTGAGAAAACTTTTCTATAAAATTGTTGAACCAAACACCCCCTTAAAGTGGAGAAGCAAATATCCTTCTTCTTGACTGGGATAAAACAAAAAACAAAGCCGAATAAAGTGATTACCTGCAACTTTCCTCCCACATCAGTGCTCGACAAGAGTTCGTCTGGACGATCCATAGGCCTGATTATAACTTGAATGTCATGTCCAATAGCTAGATACTGATTATTTACGTCCAAATGGAAATGGCCTCCTGAGTATTTTTTTTTTCCAGCTATGAAACACAATATCTTTGTGTAATGATCATTCGAGCACCCCTTCTGAAGTCTCTTGTTTATCAGTGGTGCGCGTGAATATCCTACACTCGAGGAGAGTCATGATTTTTATCCTCGTCCTTCATCTAGCATACCTTAGATCTTTCGAAGAATGGTTTGCAAATCGAAATGGCTGTAAGAACGTTTTTTATACTTGTGCTTACCTGATATTTGTTTTTCTATTTCATTGAACTTATTCTACAATGCACTCAAGCTGGTTGAATTGAGAGTTGGGACTAGTTAGGACTAGGAGTTACTCATTGTGAGAGTTGGATTAGATGATTGGTTTCAGATAGATATTAGGGTGCATTTTGTAATCTTGATGAATCGGGTGTGTGATTTAGGAGAATTCTTTCATAGTAAAGAAGCCCCTTCGCGAGAAGGAATAGTGATGGTAGCTAGGATTGTTTATCTAGACTACTATAAAAATCTCAAGTTATTGTGAGGATCAAGAATTATAGTTTTATATTAATTCTAATATGCTCCCGCAAGTTGAGGGCCCTTTTTTATGGGTCGAAACTTGGACTCACGTGGCGGTGTCAATTTTTAGAAAATCCGCATTTAATTCGTGGCCGGTGGGATTTGAACCTGAGTTGCTCTGATACCATCTTAAATTTAGCTCTCCTAACCATTACACCAAAACTCCGAAGTTATGGTGATGATCAAGGATTATAGTTTTATATTAATTCTAACCTCCTCTAGGCTTGCATCTCAGATCCAACATTAGGGTTTAGTAGTTAATAGTTCAAGCTTGTACCAGAGTCAACAAACATCAAGATTAATTGGTTAATCAGTTGCTCTAATGATATTTTTGTTACATCAACTTAGACACGTACGGGAAAGCCTAGATTAATGATAGATGGTGATATGCACTTCATATTTAGTTCAACTACTCCTTGACTTTCGAACTTTCTTTCAAGATCAAGCATGCATAGCAACAACATGGACCACATTTTTCAATAAAATGTGATACTCGTGATTGTTGAACTTCTATTTTTTTTTTTGCCCTGAACCATTTGAGTACGTAGATCAAAAGAAGTACTCTCCTTAGTTCTTAGCCTCATATTGAGACATCAAAAGAAAGAGAGGTTACATCTTAGGGTCCACTAGTTCTCTATGGTATCCAGATGCACTACATACATACGATGCATATTCCATGTTTTCCAATTGCATATGTGGGAAGTAGAGGTTCCCCAATGATAACTTCCATGATATGATATCTTCGTACGTGTTAAGTTTCTTTGTGCTGAAAGTGTGAACGTGTGAGGCCACCACGTGACGTTCTCAATTGGAGAGCGTGAAGAGATAGCCACAAGTAGGCAATTGGCAGAGAGCAGAGAGGATATAAGCGGCTGTGCAAGTACGAAACAAGTAGGCAGAGTTTGTGGTGGCGTACAAGCGAGAAAAAGGGGGTTTCGCTGCAGACGCATATATATTTGGCGGCGCAAGAGCAGAAAAAGCAGACGCAGGTTTGGCGGTGCAAGATTTTGAGCAGTCCCTTATGAGAGTTTTGAGTATCCTTTTGAGAGAGTATTTGTATGAGGGATCTGAGAGTTTGCGTGAGGGTTTAGATTGTGAGGTTGTAAACCCTAGTTGTATTCTCTCCCTCTAATAGTAGATCTCCCCCCTCCTTACCCCGTGGACGTAGGTTGTAAACCCTAGTTGTATTCTCTCCCTCTAATAGTAGATCTCCCCCCTCCTTACCCCGTGGACGTAGGCGATTTGCTGAACCACGTAAAAATTAGCTGTCTTGCTGTCTTGTGATTTGTAATAGCTTGTAGGTTCCCTCGACAAGTCAGTCCTAGAACTGATGAGTGGAAGAGCTGATATCTCACTTTGTTGAGTTATTTTGCTTTCGGTTCTTGTTTCCTTTGTGAAACAGGAATTCCGTTGTGATCTTACTCTCTTGTTGTGCAGCCGAGGTGCTGCCGAAATTTCCGCTGTACACAACAAAAAGATCACCTATGTTGACTTTATTTATTAGGCCTGGGAAGTATGTCTAAGAAATTTATTAATTATAGAAAATAAACATAATATTATTGGGCTCGCATACTGTAGCTGTCAGAAACAACTAGACCACTCATTTTCGCTATACTGTAACTATTGTAGTTCTGTAGCTACTGTGCATTTTTACAAAAAGTAACCAAACAGCCCTAAGTGATTGTGCATAATTAAATACTACGACCGAGTTTAGATTTTCAATATTTATCTCACAACACTGAACTTAGAAAAGACACTTGCCAAAAAAAAATATTGTAGCAAATGTTGTTGCCTCCGAGGAATGAAATTGAAAAAGATTAGGGATTGCTAGAAATACAAGTTGGGTAGGGAAACAAAAGAGAAAATTTGGTAAGCCCAATGGGGTATATAACTATACATTACGAGATTTTTAAATAAAGAAGATTTGGGGTATTAATGTGCAATTACTATTTTTAAATAAGTCCCTAAATCTCGTAAGATGCATCAATTAGTTAAAATCCCTAACAACATAGAAATTTAACAAATTAAGGTTAAATCTAATTAGAAGTTCCTATTTAGGGGTCAAATTAAACATTTCAAGAGGTGGGGGTCTAATATATAAATAAAGAAGATTTAGCCTTAATTGTATTGCTTTACATTTTTTTCCCACAAAATTTCCTCCATTTTATCTGTTTGCAGTTTTTTATCTCCTTATTTAAGGTTTCTGTCTCTTTTAGTAGGTTGCTTTTCTTTTTTCGGATATCTTGGTAAGTTTAGGATGAACTGTTAATCAATCATTTATTTAACCTGAGTTGACTCTGATTATAGAACCATATAATAATAACAGCAAATTATATATTTAAATTGAGTTAACTCTGATAAATAATTGATTAACAGTTATTATACTAATTTAATTGTAAATATATAATTTTGCTGGTGGGAGAGGACTCTACAGATAACTTTATACTAATTTAAATATTCAACTGCCGAATACCAAAATCATATTATACTGGTACTTCAAAACAAGAATCATATTATACAGATTAACTTTGTATGTTTAGATTTTTACGTTTTTCTATCATGATAATTGATGTAAGAAGACAATTCGAAAGACGCGCGCGCACAAAAAAAAAAGCACAATTTGACCCCAAAATAATCGTGCATGTAAGTCAACAGAAAAAGTTGTTCTTGAACTGTTAAACATGAAGAGCATTCTCTTCGCTTCTATTGTAACTTGATTTCTTGATTTGTAATAAGCAATTCTTATTAATACAAATCTCCCCTTTTCGGGAAATCAATTTTACTCCCCTACAAGGAGATCGTTTAAGAAGAAGGAGATCTCTGGCGACTGGTAGTGGCTCAAACGGTGGCAGAGGTCGGAAATTATGGCTGAGAGTATGTTTGAGATCACCATAAATGTTGTAGGGTCTGAAGAGCATCCTAAGTCTGCAATGACTAAGTTTTAAGGGAGGAGAATGCAATGTACCTCTGATATGCTCTTTTCAACTATAAGTTTTGCGTGTGAAGGGACAGCGTGTGGGGGCCATTGCAATTGAGAACGTGGCCACGTTCTCATGTTCTCAGCATTTTTTTCTTCGTTGTTGTTGAGTGGGGGGCACCACATGATGTTAACGCGTGAAGAAGCCAAGCCGCCCCACCCGAATCACAAGCCTATATATATATTCTTTTTTGCCTAGGGTTTAGGTGAGCAGGAGGTGATTTGTTTGCTTTTGCGGCTGTGGCAGGACCATAGGAGTTTTTGGTTTTGTGTGGCTGCGGGGAAAAATCACTGCAGGAGGTTTGTGTTGCGGCTACAGAGAAGGTGCAAAAGAAAAAGAAAAGAAGAGGCTTTTCTTTTTAGAGTTTTTGTGCATCCCTTTGAGAGAGATAATTGTGTGAGGGATTTGAGAGATTGTGTGAGGGTTTAGATTGAGTGATTATAAACCCTAGTTGTATTCTCTCCCTCTATTAGTAGATCTCCCCCCTCCTTGCCCCGTGGACGTAGGCAATTTGCCGAACCACATAAAAATTGGTTGTATCGCTTTTGTGTGATTTGTAATAGCTTTTTAGGTTCCCTCGACGCGCAGTCCTAGAGCTGACGAGAGGAAGAGCAAATATCCCACTTTGATGGGATATTAGGCTTCAGATTCTTGTTCCCTTTGAGAAACAAGATTTCTTATTGCGACCTAACTCTTGTTGTGCTGCCGAAGTGCTGCCGAAATTTCCGCTGCGCGCAACAAGTGGTATCAGAGCCCATATTTCAGATCTAGGGTTTTTTGGTGGAGAAAGATTCTTGTGTGAAGCTTGGTTCTTGGAGTTCTAGACTTTGATGGAGATAGCATTAGGAGTTGCCGTTGGAGATTTCGTTTTCCTCGTGTGGATAGGAGATCTATTTGGAATCCGATCTAAGGTTCAGTTGGGTGGTTCCTAATTTCTATCAAATTTGTTCTTTCTCTACAATTTGGAGTTAGTTTGCAATGGGAGAAGAAGGTGAAAGCAGCAAATCGATGACGAGTACAGTACAAGTTGGTTTTCAGAACACTAAGATTAGTGTGGTGAAATATGACGGCAAAATCAACTTTGGTTTATGGATGAGCGACGTACAGGATGCGCTCAATGCTCAAAATTTGGAAGAGACCATCATGGTCCACGAGAGGCCACCTAAATATGAAGAGGCGGTATGGGAGAAAATGAATAGGAACGCTTGTGGGGTGATCAGGTCCTGTTTGGAACAGGAGCTGAAATATGATGTGATTGGGGTGACGTCTGCAATGAAGATGTGGGAAATTCTCAACAACAAGTATCTCACAAAGAGTATTGAGAACAGGTTGCACTTGCTGCGAAGACTCTTCAGATTTCAGATGTCCAGAGGCACCTCGCTAGCGGCTCATGTGAACAACTACACTAAGTTGTTGTCGGACTTGGCGAATGTTGATGAGAAGATATCGGATGAGTACAAGGCGATTATTTTGTTGGGCTCCTTACCGGATGAGGAGTATGATATCTTCGTGCTCACTTTGTTAAGGCGATTATTTTGTTGGGCTCCTTACCGGATGAGGAGTATGATATCTTCGTGCTCACTTTGTTAAACGAAAGATCTTCTATCAGCTATAGTGAAGTGACTAACGCTTTGACGAACTACGATTTGAGGAGGAATGATAAGGAGACTTTCCGCGCTAGTACTTCAGGCGAGGCCTTATCGACGAGAGGTAGAAGCCCATATCCGAAAGGTGGTAATAGAAGAAGGTCAAAGTCAAGAAGCCGCCACCAATTAGCAAAGAACCAATGTGCATTCTGCAAGGAGCAGGGACATTGGAAGAGAGACTGCCCGAAGCTCAAGGAGAAAAAGAATGGCAAGAAAAAATGCCCGAAGGCCAATGAGGTGAATATTGCGAAAGGCGATGATTCCGATGATTCGTGCTTTTCTCTACTGATTACTCCGGAGGTGAACCATGTGGATGCATCAGATTAGATGCTTGATTCCGACGCTACTTTTCATGTGACCCCTAGGCGAGACTGGTTTGCATCTTTTGAGAAAGTCGACAGGGGCGTTGTTATCATGGGAAATGATCAATCCTGTGACGTTTGTGGGATAGGTACCGTGCGGATTAGGATGCACGATGGAGTAGTCCGTGAGTTGAAAGATGTGAGATTTGTTCCTCAACTGAAGAAAAATCTTATCTCAGTTGGAGCTTTGGAGGCGAAGGGAATCAAGGTGACTTTCGAAAACGCTGTAGCGAAGGTTACTAAGGGATCATTGGTGGTGATGAAGGGAGTCCGCAATCGGAATTTATATTATCTGAAGGGAAGCACCGAGATTGGCCAGGTTGCTTCTGTTAGACCCTAGAGGGGGGGTGGTTAAATATATATATATGCAAGGATATATAAACTAACACAAGGGGTAAACAATGTGAACTAGATAGTGGATGATATAAATAATGAGCTAATGACAATGGCGATAAGAAATATAAACACAAGTATAAATAAACGCCAAAGCACACTCAAACACAAGATATGATCACGGAGTTCGGACCTTCCGTCCTACGTCTCCGCTCCCCACTCCCGGGGAGAAATTCACTAACACAATCCGGTTTGGAAGCTGGAACTTCTTCTACACACTCGGTTTTCTAGCTAACCGAAAACTCTACAACTCACACTCTTGCAATCACACTCTACACCCACTAAGTGTTGGACCTAGCCATGTCTCCCTCAAGTGTTCGGTTACAACCTCTCCCTAGGCACGTCAACCGACGCCACTCCTCTTCGGACGATCCCTGACTCTCACCACACACTCCTCACTCGGTGTACAAGTGTATTACAAAGTGATTCTCACAATAAGCACAAATATAACAAATGATTGTTCTCTCTAATAAGGTGAGAACTCAATTAGGCTCAACTCAATGTCATACAATCCCACAACCCAATTATATAATGTATGCAAATACAATAAGCTCAATGGTTGTGTGTGTAAACAAAGAGTAAATCAAATCAAACTAAACTCAATATAAAACCAGCTTTAATAGAAATGATAATCAACAAATAATTATAGATAAAAGCTAGAGTTGAGTTTAGGAAAACTTCTCTAGATCAAGATGGAGAGATGGAGATACGAGCCCAAAACAAGAAGATGATCTCCTCCACTTGTGAAACCAAAACAACTTAAACCAACCCGTTAAACAAGCTTAAACAAGCTTAAACTCTTTTATACAGTTAAAAACTTCTTAAAAACATCATGGCATACTTGGAGAAGAGACTCAGCAACTCGGGTATTTATACGCTCTCACAACTCAGCGCAAAACCAAGCAAAAGACAGAAAAAGTCCCCAGAAGACAGCTCAGAAAAATAAGCCAGTTTCAGTGCTCTAGCGGCTCTATTGGCGGTCCGACGACAATCGTTCGATGCTCGACCAGAAAAAAGAATTCGGCTCGCACCGACCGAAAAAAAATCCGGTCGACCAGCCGAGCAGGTCTGGAAAAAACAAAACAACAAGCAGAGACTTGTCGTCGGTCGACCAACGCGGTCGCGGTCGACGATGCGCAGCTTTCGGTCGACCGGACCGGTCGACCGACCACTTCTGTCGCCATCGCTGAGAACATAACAACAATGATCAGTCGACCGGCTCGCGGTCGACCGAATACTGATACTTACCTGAAAAAAAAAGTTTTGAAAGATTTTTTGACTTTTGGAAAATTGTTAAAATAACCAAATGGAAGTCAAAATAATGAAACTTTGGAAGTGTATATACACATGAAAACAAACATGTTACAAAAAGCATTTTCCAAATTACATTTCCATTTTGAAAATCATCATTTTGCCAAAATAGTCAGAAACACGAAATGGTAAACATCGTGAATTTTGACATTTTTGCTAAAACCATTTTTAAAACTTTGCACAATGCATTATATAGACTAATAAAGTATGCTATGATGATTATCTGTTAGTCCAAAAACTAAGCAATAAATATTTTCACAAAGAATTGCATATTCTATGCAATAAATATCAAACACAGATAGTCAATCATGAAATATGTGATTTCATATTATATAAACATGAAAACTTCCAAACACTATGTATGTATATATATATATATATTATATATATATATATACATTATAGTAATATATTATATATAATATATATATATATATATATAATATATATATACATATATATATATATATATATATGCATAGAATCCAAAACTTGTTGTATTATATAACTATATATATACGAAGAAAGCCAATAAAATGTGTTTGTATATTATATTGAGCTTAACGTTATTAAACACACCATAATATAAACATCTATAAACTTCATTACCCACAGCAAATGCATCTCTATGAGTTGACTTGGTACATCTCGCGGATGAAGCTTGAACCTTGGATCTTAACTTTGAAATAGCAAGGCCTTCCACTGACATCCGGCAACTCCTTTGTGATATGATCGTTGAAGCTCTATTCCATTCATCCTCTACAACGTTGTTTGCTCCTACAAAATAGGACATGTGTACCCATCAAAATTGCCTATTAGGTTTCCGAAGCAGCTCAAAGCTAAGCAGAAGATGATGACATCACCATTGTTTCATAGAAACTTGCATTGACGCTCGACGAACGCTTGAAGTGCAATCGGCAACTTCGGACTGAAGCCAAGGACGTTTCAGACATAAACGATACGAACGATCGGGGAGCCCGTAGTCACTTACAAAAGCATGAACTGCATTCGCTGGTTCATTTATTCCACAGATGATCTAATCATTGAGCTTATAGAACTCCTCGTCGCTTTCCAACGGCACTTGACTTGTTCAAATCAGCAGTTCGGATGAGAAGTTACAGCCAAAACAGTTGCATAACGGGCATTGAAATTACGTCTCAAGGCCTGAACTGAGACACGCCAAGGGTGTCTCGGCTTGGCCGAGACACCCCAAGGGTGTCTCGGCTTGGCCGAGACACCCCAAGGGTGTCTCAGCGTGGATTTGGGCCCTTTAAGTGGTTTTAACCGCTCCGCAACCCCTCATGCCTATAAATACAAGCCTTAGGCCTCATTTTTTCAGGGCTGGAATTCTCGTGCCTCGGCGAAGCCCTGCCGGATTGAAGACTTAAAGTGCACAGGATTTTAGAGAGGAGGAGGAGAGATCGGATCTAGTTCTTCAACGCAAGAGAGAGATTCGTCAGATCTACATCACCCGTACCCGATCCTTAGTATTATCCCGTTGTGGTAATACTAAGAAGAGCAAATATCTCGCTTTTATCGAGATAGGCGCTTCAAGTTTCTAGATCTCCTCGCGGATAGACGAAGCTCTGCCTAATTTTTCAGCAATCGGATCTGATCGACGGTGGTCCACGGATAAACCCTGGCACAGGCAAAGATCCCACGCAAGCAGAAGACCGATAAACGATCTCTGCGTTTGTTTGATAAAGTTGTAAATTTTTTTATTTTCATTGTGTAAGGAGATCTTATAAAAAGATCAACTTTTTATTTTATTCAAGTTTATTGTAACGACTAAAATTGTAATAGATTCGATAACAAACAGCAACTTTCACAGCAAACAAACTGGCGACCACAGTGGGAGCCAACAGCTTCGCTGCCGGAGCTGTCGTGCCGCAGCCGATGATCAAGATCCCGGTGCTCGAAGAGGTCGAATACGAGTTCGACCAGCAGAAGTTCGAGGAGTATGTCTCCTCCTCTTCCTCCAGATCTGCCTCTCCTTGCAGATGCAGGAAGGCCTCCTCCTCTAGGAAGATCCGCTGGTCTTCAGATTTGAAGACCCAAGAAGATGATCTCTCCGCCGTCGCTGCTGTAGTTACGCCTCGCAACGATCCGCCGGCTTCCAAAGAAACCAGATCCAACATTCGTGACAACTCCTCGAAAGTCGAGGAGTTGCCCGTTGAAAGTGCACCAGTGTTGACGAAGAGGGCTTGTCCAAGGCGCAGTCAACGTCTCGCGCGTCAAATGACCAAGGCTTTGAAGCCTGTTGACGAGATCTGCTATAATGCGGATCTGAAGCTCAGAAGGCGCAAAGTGTTCCAGCAACAAGCTTTGGGAACCTCCTCCCAACCACCTACTAATGAATGGGTTCGTGTCAAACAAAACCGTTCCACTCTTGAGGAGCGCATCCATAAGCGCCGCGCACTGTTAGCGCAGACGAGGATTCTTGTACGGAAGGCACAAGAATTGCAGAAGGAAAAGGTGGCCAAAAAACCACCAAGATCTAAGCAAGTCTGGATGCCAAAGGCCAAGTCAACGTTTAAGGAAAAAGCATCCGAGGCTGCTCTCCGGCCTTTGTCAACTCCAGATCCCACCCCTATTGCTCCCGTACCTCCGGTGAAGCTTTACGATAGCGTGGATCTCCCCAAATCTAGAATCCCATTGAAAGATCGCATTGGCTCTCTACCCGAGGATCGAGGCAAAACACCTATTAAGGAACGCTTGGGACCATTGAAGGAGCTCCGAACAAACATCCGGACTGGGGGTCGTACGCGACCTCCTAACAAATTAATTTCTACAACAGCCCGCTTGGAGG
>NC_033794.1:4703473-4728624 GCF_001876935.1 Asparagus officinalis | reverse complement strand
TTCGAATCACTCAAATCCGAGTCCGGACGAAGGAATTACAGCAGAAACAGATGAAAACACCAAAAGGAGTGTCTCGGACCAACGAGACACCCTTCGGTGTCTCGGCTAAGGCCGAGACACCCTAGGGTGTCTCGGCCCAAACCGAGACACCCTAGGGTGTCTCGGATCAATGGGAGACACCCTAGGGTGTCTCCAATCAAGTAGAGACACCCTGGGGTGTCTCCAAGGAAGGTTTGGGCTTTTAAGCGTTTTTAACCGCTCCGTTATCCTCTCAAGCCTATAAATACAAGCCTTAGGCCTTATTTTTTTCAGATCTGGAATTTTAGAGATTAGGCGAAGCCCTGCCGGATTGAAGACTGAAGGTGCACGGATTTTAGAGAGGAGGAGGAGAGATCGGATCGAGTTCTTTAACGCAAGAGAGAGAGATTCTTCAGATCTGCAGTTCCCCGGGTTTGTTCCTTAAGATTATTCCGTTGTGGTAATCTTAAGAAGAGTGATTATCTCGCTTCGCCGAGATAAGAGCTACAGTTTCTCAATCCCTTCGTGGATAGACAAAGCTCTGTCCAATTTTTCAGCAATCAGATCTGATCGACGGTGGTCCACGGATAAACCCCGGCACAGGCAAAGATCCCACGCAAGCAGAAGACCGATGAACGATCTCTGCGTTTGTTTGATATAAAGTTGTAAATTTTTTTATTTTCATTGTGTAAGGAGATCTTATAAAAAGATCAACTTTTTATTTTATTCAAGTTTATTGTAACGACTAAAATTGTAATAGATTCGATAACAATGGAAATAGCAACTTTCACCGCAAACAAACTGGCGACCACAGTGGGAGCTAACAGCTTCGCTACCGAAGCTGTCGTGCCGCAGCCGATGATTAAGATCCCGGTGCTCGAAGAGGTCGAATACGAGTTCGACCAGCAGAAGTTCGAGGAGTATGTCTCCTCCTCCTCCTCCAGATCTGCCTCCCCTTGCAGGTGCAGGAAGGCCTCCTCCTCCCAGAAGATCCGTCGGTCTCCAGATCTGAAGAACCAGCAAACATCCGGACTGGGGGTCGTACGCGACCTCCTAACAAATTAATTTTTACAACAGCCCGCTTGGCGATGCGTGCAGAAAACCAGGAGCCCGTTAAGGTTTCACCCTCACAAGGGTGTGATTCCGAACGTGTGACTCCTGTAGATGCCAACAAGGCAATGTTTACTCAGAGGAAAACACGTCAGACAGACGAATGCGTTATACCTGAGAATCCATGTGAGCAGCCGATAGGTTACTCCGACCGCAACGTCGATGAGTTGTACTATCAGGCTGGGGGTACGAATAAATCTCGAAAGAGAAGTACCCGGGAAGCGGACTCTCACTGTCCGTGTACCAAAATTATCAGGGATGATTACCAGGGTGTCCATGAAGGAATTCATTCCGATGACGAACTCTCGGATTCTTATTCCGCAATCGCCTCTGACGATACAACGTCTAGCATAGGACAAGCTCGGGAAGTGTTCATGGTCAACACCGAGCAAGTAACCAAAATGGTTGAGGAAGCCTTAGCCAAGCAGAAAGAGGCATTCAAGATTGAGATGGAAATGGCTATGCAGGAGATGAGACAAATGCACGACCAACAAATTTGAGCTTTGTCGAATCAGCTAGGTGAGTCCAGCCGTCGCAGCACTGCTAACCAAGCAGGTAGCGATTCAGATGTGGATGAACATAACGCTGGGGGTGGTCCCACTAAGGACAATAATGCTGGGGGTGGCCCCGTTATTCCTCTCAAGAATTGTCCAAAACAGGATATAGACGAGGACGAAAAGATGAAGAACCTCGAGAGCAAAATTAACGCTTTAATGTCTGCTCAAGAGGTAAAGAAGACCGGCATTCCGTGTCCTTACCCGAAAGAGTGGGATTCGATCTCATATCGGGCGAAGTTCAACCTGATCAACTTCACGCTGTTTGACGGGAAGAGCTCGCCCTCTCAGCACCTGATCTACTTCAAGTCCCATTTGGGTATGATCTCTGGCAACGAGCCTCTGATGGTCCGGTTATTTGTTGGCACCCTTCGCGGGCCCGCCTTCGATTGGTACCGTCGTCTCAAGCCCAGAAGCATCAACAGCTGGGAGGACCTGGAAAGCATGTTCCTCACTCATTTCTTCGATGATGATGCCGAAGTGTCGATCAGGACACTCTTCGATGAGAAACAAAAAGACGGAGAGTCGGTGGATACCTTCATCAAACGCTTTCACAATCAGGCAATGAACTGTAAGAATCCCGTCACGGAGGAATTCGTCTTGCAAACCTGTCATAACAACTTGTCCATTAACATCTTGGACGTTATGGGAGTAGAGCCACTCAATACCTGGAGAGAGTTAAAGGCGCGCGGAGAGCAGGCCGAACGATTCCTTAGGAGGAGGAAGGTTGAAAGATGCCAACCGATGACTAATCCTCTGAATCCGGGTCTCGTTTCCCATAATGAGGGAAAGACACCAACAACAGTTATTGACGTTAATCAGACGTCGCAACAGCAGTCCCGAAGACAGCAGAATAGTTCAAATCCGAGACTCCAAAAAGAGTACTCATTCAAGGACGAAGACGTTCTAGACATCTTCGAGACCCTTCTTAAAAGCAACAAGATCAAGCTGCCGCCCATCACGAATCAGGAGGAAGCTGACAATACTGCGGATCTGAAGTACTGCGCGTACCACAGGAGGATCACGCCTAACACGCGTTGCCGGTTTAGTCTTTCACCGATTGAAAAAGACACCAGAATCCAGTCTGGGGAATGTTATCCTGAAGCCTAAGCAGTGATAAGCCAACGCCTAACACGCGTTGCCGGTTTAGTCTTTTACCGATTGAAAAAGACACCAGAGTATAATTCTGGGGACTTTCATCCCGAATCCTAAGTAGGGATGAGTCAACGCCTAATACGCGTTGCCGGGCGAATGAAGACTCCGACAAGTATAAGAGTATAAACTGCTTCTTAACACTCCGATAAGTATAAGAGTATAAACTGCTTCTCAATCCTCCAATCGGTATATGAGGTTAAACTGCTCCCTGATACTCCAATAGGTATATGAGTCTAAACTGTTTCCTACCGTCGATGGAAAGTTCCTGGAGAATATTACGCTAATATTCTTAAGGATAACCCGGACATGTAACGGAGTACAAAGTCAGACCCAGTTCCAAGAAAGGAGCTGGGGGTAGATGATTCATGTAATGGGAAGTTCCCAGAAGAACGCTATATGTAATTTTTTAGGGATAACCCGATAATTACGAACAAGGTGATAAACACTAAACCCCCACTATGATTTGTACTCCCACTCTCACTGTCTACCTGGTCAAACCTTCCTATAGTTAGGATCACAACCAAAGTCCCATCTCGATTCCTTCCATGAACGAGAGGTCCACTTTCAAATTGAACGATCAAGCCTGTAAAAGGTAAGATCATCTCAAACCTCCCACTTCCACTGCTTCCTTGGTCAAACCTATAAAAGTTAGGGCCACAACCAGATTCTCCTCTCGATTCCTTTCATGAACGAGAGGTCCACTTTCAATTGAGCAATCAAACCTATAAAAGTTAGGATTGTCTCCAACTTTACTTAGTCAAACCTGCAGATAGTTAGGACTAAGATTGAGTTATCCTTTTCGATAAACGAAAGACTTCCATCTTTTCCTTTTTCCACCAAACCTATAAAAGTTAGGGTCGAAATTGGGCTTTCTCCTCAATAAATGAGGGACTCTTTTTGGATCGAATGACCAATCCTATAAAAGTTAGGGTCGTTTGAATCTTTCCGATTCTCGGAGTGGAGATCCCACTCTTAGTTTCATCATTTCGGATTCTGAGGGTGGAGATCCCACCTTGAGTTTCCTTTCCAACTGGAGATAGAATATAAAATTCTTCCTCTTCAGTGCCGGGAGATAGAATATAAAATTCATCCTCTTCCATTTTCCAGTCTGTCTTTACCCTGAGAAAAGACACAATTCCCAACTTCCAATCCGTGCACTTTGTGCACGGGGAATTTTATCTCAACTCCTAAATAGAGATAAGCCTACGCCTAACACGCGTTGCCGGTTTAGTCTTTCACCGATTGAAAAAGACACCAGAATCCAGTCTGGGGCATTTTATCCCGAAGCCTAAGTAGGGATAAGTCAACGCTTAACCCGCGTTGCTGGGTGGTTCGTTCCCGTAAAAATGACCGAGTCTACGTATTCAGCATCGTAGCAACAAAAATCCATGCCTTTTATGCATGGGGAATTTTATCCCGAATCCTAAGCAGGGATAAGTCAACGCCTAACACGCGTTGCCGGTTAGTCTTTTGCCGTGAAAAGGACAAAAGTCCACACAGGCAGGTTGTTATTAATAACACCATAATCCGTGCCTCACACGCACGGAGAATTTTATCCCGAAGCCTAAGCAGGGATAAGTCAACGCCTAACACGCGTTGCCGGTTTAGTCTTTTACCGATTGAAGAAGACACCAGAATCCGAGTCTGGGGATTTTTATCCTGAATCCTAAGTAAGGATAAGTCAGCGCCTAACACGCGTTATCGGGTAGTCTATTCCCGTGAGAAAGATGAAGTCTACGTATTCAATGTCGTAGCACTAAAAGAGTTAACTCTTTTAGCATAATATTACGTGCAGAACGGATCTAAACAATCTGCATGCTAGCCCGACTCAAACGGTAGTCGGTAAAGGCTCATCAAACCCGTTGATGGCTGAGAATTTGCCAAAAATTCTATAAGTGCGAGTCATTGATGCATCAGCTCTGTTAGTTGGTCTCGTGACTCGATTATCCAACAACATTAAGATAAGATCCACAAATGCAGATGAATCAGCTTTAACAGTTGGTCCTGCAACCCCGACACTTGGGACCGCTGTGCTCCAATACCTTAAGAGCTTAAACTGTGTATACTCCAGTAAACGTACGAGTATAAACTGTGTCAACGTCGGGCGGTCTGAAACCCAAAGTCAACACCGAGCAATCCGTAACCCTAGGGTCAACACCGGTCAACGCGTAACCCTAGGTCAACGCCAGTCAATGCGTTGAGATCAAAAAGTCAACGTACGACGTTCGAAACCCTAGAGCCAACACCGGTCAACGCGTAACCCTAGGTCAACGCGTTGAGATCAAAAAGTCAACGTACGATGTTCGAAACCCTAGGGTCAACGCCGGTCAACGCATAACCCTAGGTCAATGCCAATTAACGCGTTACGTCCAAAAAGTCAACATTCAACGTTAGAAACCCTAGGGTCAACGCCGGTCAACGCGTAACCCTAGGTCAATGCCAGTCAACGCGTTGCGACCAAAAGTCAACATACGGTGATCTGAAACACTAAGTCAGCATAATATGACAAAGATAGTCAGTTCAAAGTCAACTCAATAACACGAGCAAAACTCAACTCACTGGTGGTAGACTCGAGACTCCGACGACGGCCAGGCGATAAACGCAGCGCCGGAAGGACTTCGGCTATTCGTCAAAGCATTGAATAGACCGAAAATCGAAGGAGCCAAGAGTTGAAGCTAATTACAGGTCCTTTACACCAATCGAAGGCTGGACCAATCATATCCAAAGTATTCCAACCTCTTCTATAAAAGAAACGAGTCTGGAACGCTTTGGAGGGGGTATCTGTAGGCATCGAAAATTGCCTATAGGTCTCCACGAACAGCTCAAAGCTAAGAGAAGACGATGAACGTCACCATCTGGTTCATAGAAGCTTGATTGACGTCGACGAACGCTTAAAGTGAATCGGCAAACTATGTGAAGCAACGGAGTTTCAGAATAAAGATACGAACTGATCGGGAGCCCCGTGTCACTTACAAAAGACGAAATTCCCTTCGTGTCTCATTTATTCCATAGATGATCTAATAATTGGAGCTTATAGAACTCCTCGCCGGCTTTCCAACGCACTTTGAATCATTCAAATCCGAGTTCGGATGAAGAAGTTACAGCGAAAACAGTCAAACGGGCATTAAAAACATCTCAAAGCTGAACTGAGGCACCTACGGTGTCTCGGCCAAGCCGAGACACCCCAAGGGTGTCTCGGCCAAGGATTTGACCCCTTTGAGTGGTTTTAACCGCTCTGCAACCCCTCATGCCTATAAATACAGCCTTAGGCCTCATTTTTTCAGATCTGGAATTTTGGAGATTAGGCGAAGCCCTGCCGGATTGAAGACTGAAGGTGCACGGATTTTAGAGAGGAGGAGGAGAGATCGGATCCAGTTCTTCAACGTAAGAGAGAGAGATTCGTCAGATCTACATCACCCGTACCCGATCCTTAGTATTATCCCGTTGTGGTAATACTAAGAAGAGCAAATATCTCGCTTTTATCGAGATACGCGCTTCAAGTTTCTAGATCTCCTCGCGGATAGACGAAGCTCTGCCCAATTTTTCAGCAATCAGATCTGATCGACGGTGGTCCACGGATAAACCCCGGCACAGGCAAAGATCCCACGCAAGCAGAAGACCGATAAACGATCTCTGTGTTTGTTTAATAAAGTTATAAATTTTTTTATTTTCATTGTGTAAGGAGATCTTATAAAAAGATCAACTTTTTATTTTATTCGAGTTTATTGTAACGACTAAAGTTGTAATAGATTCGATAACAATGGAAATAGCAACTTTCACCGCAAACAGAATGTACAAACACTAGACAAACAATATTAGTAATAAATTATTTGTTAAACATTATCAAAACAAGAAGGCCAACAGCTTTGGCTATTTCAGAAGCGGACATGAGCAGACTTTGGCACTATAGGTTGGGGCACACAGGTGAAAAGTCACTGCAGGCATTGTATAAGCATGGGCTATTGAAGGGAGCCAAGAGTGGGAAGATTGAGTTCTGTGAGCACTGTGTTCTTAGCAAGAAGACGAAGGTGAAGTTCGGGACTGCTATTCATCAGACGAGGAGCATCCTGGATTACGTGCACACAGACGTTTGGGGTCCCACCAAGACTGCATCACTTGGTGGTCGACATTGGTTCATCACTTTTGTAGATGACTATTATGACGAGAAGTCCTAGATTTGTTTGTGGGTTTGTGGAGTGGAAGAAGAGATTGGAACTGCAGACTGGGAGAAAGATCAAGACGTTGTGATCCGACAACGGTGGTGAGTATACTTCTGACCCCTTTAAACAGCTATGTCGAGACGAGGGCATAGAGAGACACTTCACAGTTAGTCATATACCGTAGCAAAATAGGGTGGCAGAGAGATTGAATCGGTCTTTACTGGAGAAGATCCGATGCTTATTATCGCGGAGTGGTTTGGAGAAGATCTTTTAGGCTGAGGCACTTACATATGCGAGCCACCTTATTAATAGGCTGCCTTCATCTGCGATTGAGGGGAAAACCCCTATAGAGATGTGGTCGGGAAAGCCAGCACATGACTATGACCAGCTTAAGGTATTTGGGTGCGCTGCATATTATCATGTTAGAACTGATAAATTGGAACCTCGAGCTAGGAAGGCCATATTTGTAGGATTCAAGCGTGGTGTCAAGGGATACAAGCTTTGGGATCCAGTTGATAAGAAGATTGTGCTGAGTAGGGACGTCACATTTGATGAGGCTTCTATCTTGAAGCTTCCCAGCTCTCATCAGGTGGAGAGCGACCCGACGGAGGAGATATCACAGGTGGTAGAGATCGATGCAGCTCCACATTGTCCAGATGGTACAGTATCCATGCAGGTGCCGACTGAGGTGACGCCAGGCGAGCACGACGGTGACACGGAGGATACGAGTACAAATGTGCAGGATCAAGAACCGACGGCTCAGGTTCAGGATTCGATTGCGGCTCGGAGACAGAGGAGAAACATACAGATGCCAGCACGGTATGCCGACACAGTTGCGTATGCACTTCCGGTAGAGAGTATCGATGAGTTAGTGCCTACTACATTCAGAGAGGCCGAGCAGAGTTTGGAGGCTGATTCGTGGCAGGTGGCTATGCAGGAGGAGATGGAATCTCTTCATAAGAACGATACATGGGAGCTTGTTGAGCTTCCAAAGGGGCGGAAGGCAATTGGTTGCAAGTGGGTATACATGAAGAAGGAGGGCATCGATGGCACTCCATTGAGGTTCAAGGCTAGGTTGGTTACGAAGGGCTATGCACAGGAGGAAGGTATTGATTATAATGAGGTTTTCTCTCCGGTGGTGAAGCACTCTTCGATTCGGATTCTGCTAGCTTTGGTGGCACGGTATGGTTTGGAGTTAGATCAGTTGGATGTGAAGACGGCATTTCTTCATGGTGATCTTGATGAAGAAATATATATGACTCAGCCATTGGGATTCCGAGCTGCAGGGAAGGAAAAATTGGTTTGCAGGTTGAAGAAATCGCTATACGGTTTGAAGCAGTCTCCTCGACAGTGGTATAGGCGATTTGATGGTTTTATGCTTGGTCATTCGTACACTCGGAGCCAGTTTGATCCTTGCGTATATTTTCGCAAGGTGAAAGGAGGTGCGTACATTTATTTGTTGCTCTATGTCGATGACATGTTGGTTGCCTCTATTTCCAGGTCGGCTATAGATGAGTTGAAAGTTCAGCTTTCAAATGAGTTTGAGATGAAGGACTTGGGCGAGGCGAAGCGCATCTTAGGGATGGAGATCGGTAGAGACAAGAATAAGGGAAGAATTTGTTTGACACAAGTGGCTTATTTGAAGAAGGTTCTACAGCGATTCCATGTTAGCATGGATACGAAGCAAGTTAGTGTACCTTTGGGAGCCCATTTGAAGCTTTCAGCTGGTCTTTCACCAAAGTCAGTTGAAGATCGAGAGTTAATGTCGAAGACTCCATATGCGAGCGCGGTTGGGAGCTTGATGTACGCAATGGTATGTACGAGGCCGGATTTGTCACAGGCGGTAAGCATGGTTTCGAGATACATGCATGATCCAGGAGTGGGTCATTGGGACGCCGTGAAATGGATTTTGAGGTACATTCGAGGTACGCTCAATGTTGGTTTAGTTTATGAGCGGGACACTACAGGTGGGCAGCTATGCATTGGCTATATTGATTCGGATTATGCCGGGGATTTGGATAAGCGTCGGTCTATGACGGGGTATGTGTTCACTTTGACCCGTGCGCCGGTGTGTTGGAGATGCACCTTACAGTCGACGGTGGCTTTGTCTACGACGGAGGCAGAGTATATGGCAGTTACGGAGGCTGTGAAGGAGGCTATTTGGCTTCGAGGACTTTTGGAGGAACTTGATATATCGTAGAGGTCCATCACTATTCATTGTGATAGCATGAGTGCTATCTATTTGGCGAAGAATCGGGTTTTTCATGCGCGGATGAAGCACATTGACGTTCGTTATCACTTCGTTCGGGATGTTCTTGAAGATGGCGATGTGGAGATTGTTAAAGTCCACACGAAGGATAACCCGGCGGGTATGCTCACTAAGGTGGTTCCGAGCAACAAGTTTGATCATTGTCGAAACTTGTTGCATATTTATGATTGTTGAGGCCGTTGGCGGCTATTTGGGTGAACTACGTTCGGCTTGATTCCTTGGGCAAGAGGATACGTAGGCAGTCTTTTAGATGTAGCCGGTTTGGATTAGTTGATGGGGGTGAGATTGTTTGGACTCTCGTTCGGGTTCTCAACTTGTTATGGATTGAGTTCGTACTGGACACAACAGGTTGGGACATTTGGTTGCTTTGGTGTCGGTTCAGTTTTGGGAAAACTTCACCGAGGTGGAGAATTGTGAAGGGACAGCGTGTGGGGGCCATTGCAATTGAGAACGTGGCCACGTTCTCATGTTCTCAACATTTTTTGCTTCTTTGTTGTTGAGTGGGGGCCACCACATGATGTTAACGCGTGAAGAAGCCAAGCCGGCCCACCCGAATCACAAGCCTATATATTCTTTTTTGCCTAGGGTTTAGGTGAGTAGGAGGTGATTTGTTTGCTTTTGCGGCTGCGGCAGGAGCATAGGAGTTTTTGGTTTTGTGTGGCTGCGGGGAAAAATCACTGCAGGAGGTTTGTGTTGCGGCTACAGAGAAGGTGCAAAAGATAAAGAAAAGAAGAGGCTTTTCTTTTTAGAGTTTTTGTGCATCCCTTTGAGAGAGATAATTGTGTGAGGGATTTGAGAGATTGTGTGAGGGTTTAGATTGAGTGATTGTAAACCCTAGTTGTATTCTCTCCCTCTATTAGTAGATCTCCCCCCCCCCCTCCTTGCCCCGTGGACGTAGGCAATTTGCCGAACCACGTAAAAATTGGTTGTATCGTTTTTGTGTGATTTGTAATAGCTTTTTAGGTTCCCTCGACGCGCAGTCCTAGAGCTGACGAGAGAAAGAGCAAATATCCCACTTTGATGGGATATTAGGCTTCAGATTCTTGTTCCCTTTGAGAAATAAGAATTCTTATTGCGACCTAACTCTTGTTGTGCTGCCGAAGTGCTGTCGAAATTTCCGCTGCGCGCAACATTGCCTTCCCTATTGCTTGTTCCTGGATAAACATAAAGATATATCAAGTTGTTGTATAACCTTTAGAATTGGTTAGTAATGCGATGTTTTGTAAATGTTCTTCTAAAGTTGTACTCTATTAACCAAATGTTCTAATATAAAATTAAAATCCTAAGTTCTCATTGTGATTTTGGAGTTCTGATCTAGTGAAAGAGACTTTACGATGTTGTGATAAGTCATCCTAAAATCTCATTGAATACACGTACATTTGGAATGATCTAAAAAATTATTATTGCATAAAACGACTCATATTTCAGCCCAAAAGTTCCAACAACATAAGAGTTCATCTTTTTGTATCTGATCTGGATCATCTTAGTTATCATCAAATAAAGGATAGGTCATTACTTCTAATTACAATCATCTATTGAATGACAGATTGTTGGAAATTGTCTGGAATGTAAGGTGAAAATAAGTGCAAATCATGAAGGTTGCAACATATAGATGTTTGATTCTGCAACAACAGTCAAAATATTATAATATGTAGTTGTGACACAACGGTGGTTTTCCTAACTACTTTATGATGTAATGGTTAGGGACTTTGACATGCTATCAGAGCAATTCAAGTTCAAATCCCACAGATCACGAACTTAAAGCGGACTTTTTAAAACTGACAGAGCTTCGTGCCAGGTTTTTTCAGCCCATAATAAGGACCATCAACTTGTGAGGATAATGTTAAATATAATTCTCAACCCTCATTTAATTACAACTCCATATTTTTTTAAAGCGACTTTAGTTATCACTATTAATTTATTTTATGAACTGCACTCATTCTGATCACTTTTCATTCAAGATATATAAAATCATACTCATCTACTAAATAATAAAAAAAATTACTTAAAAAAAATTAATCACTTAATAAAATTTTTAACATGATAGAAGACATGAATTCTAGAATTGGAAGCATAGCTTGCCTGTCCTAAACCTCCAACCATATGAAGAATCTCTTCTACTTCCAAATTCATAGCTGCCTCCTCCTCCTTGTCCTTGTTCCCTAATAAACTCTCTTCCAAGTTTTTGCATTTTCTCTCGAAGCCTTGTGCATATTTATAGTACTTCTTGTTAAAATGTTTGTGGCAAATAAAAAACATGAGTAATTTTCTTTTTTTTGATGGCCTTGTTTGTGTTAAGAAAGGGAAGGGCCAATGGGCTACAGCCTGCAGGCCCATTAAAAAAATCCCCATTTTTATCTCATCCCTCTCTATCCGCGGGCGTTAAATCAAACGCCTCTCGGGCAATCAATCTACGATCAGTCGATCGAGATGAGCATCGTCCCAAAAGAGACGATCGAGGTAATCGCGCAGAGCGTCGGGATCCCAAATCTCTCCTCCGACGTCGCCCTCGCCCTCGCTCCCGATGTCGAGTACCGCCTCCGCGAGATCATGCAGGTAGTCGAAACCCTAATTCTCGCGCTTCCCCCCACCCCAAATCCTAGGTCTCTTTTTCAAAACCCTAGTTTTTGTTTCAGGAAGCGATCAAGTGCATGCGGCATTCGAAGAGGACGGTGCTGACAACGGATGATGTCGATAGTGCTCTCAGCCTGAGGAACGTTGAGGTAGCTAAAGTTAGCTTCTTTTTTTTCTTCTTCTTTTTTGGATTTCGAGTTGTTTGCACTTTAACACCCGAAAGTTTTAAAATTGACGTTAATTTGATACCCCAAAGCCGAAACCTTGTTCCTCACTTTCCCCATACTCAACAAACTGAAATTTGGTTAAAAGAAAAAATTTCTCTCTCGTTCGCTTTTCCGCGTTGACGGTCTTGAACAGAATTGAAGTCGGCTCTTTTGTATTTGGGATATCAGATCTTCAAAAGGTGAAATTGGGGTATTAATGTGCAAATACTATTTTAAACCCTAAAACTCATAAGTCGTATCAAATAGGTCTCACATTTTATAAGATGTTATCTTTAGCATTAATAAATTCAACACGTTAAAGTTTTCTCTGTTGGGAATTTATTGCCCGAGAACAAATACAAACGCCGTTCAAGAAGGCCAAATCAACCAATTTAATAGCACAAACGCAAACAACCAATTTTTACGTGGTTCGTCAATTTTGCCTACGTCCACGGGAGCGGCACAATTAATTTCTTATTAATAACAAGAAATTACAAATAAGAGAGGATCTCAAACTTGAGATCTCTCAAACAAATAGCAGGTGATTTTAATCTAAAATCACCGCTCAAATACTCTCTCTTAACTACCCAAAGAAACCCCCAATTAAATTCACCAAACTCCTCTTCTCAATAAATGAGTACAGGACAAATGGGACCAATCACAGTGAGAACGAGAGAGACAAAACCCAAATCGGAGAGAACAAAAAATTCCCTCTGCTCCGCTCCTCTTTTCTCCCTCTCTCTGCACAAAATCGCCGCCACCAACTGGGGTTTCAAGCCGCTCCACTTTGCACGAGAATAGGGTTTCCCTTATATAGGGAAACCCTAGGGCAATCGAGCTCAACAGCTGGAGCCAGCTGTTCTCCACTCACAGGTGAGCCCGACTCCTCAACAGGCGAGTCCCAATCTCACCTACAAACTTCGCCAGCAGGTGAGTCCAAACCCTCAACAGGCGACCACGCCTTGCCCGTCCAACCGTCGCCTGTCAAGCCTCGCCAGACGAAACCCACGCCTGCACAAACGTCGCCCGCACGACCTCGCCATCATGCAAGCCCCTTGCCTCCGCGTACAGGCGAACTCGTCGCCCTCGCCTACAGGCGAGCCCACCTTCGCATGTCCAATCCCGCAGGCGAGATCTGTTCAACCTGCAGGCGAGCTTCTCAGCTCCGATCTCAGGCATCTCAGATGAGTCCTTCTCTCCAAATCTACATTCTCGTTATACCGTCATCTTCTTTAGGATCTTTCTGTTGCAGGAACTCAACGTTTTTGAACTAGAAATGAATGCAAAGATGAGGTTAAACAACAATTATAAAGGATAAACACCAAGACTAGAGAGTAAAACAAATGAGAGGGGCCTATTGGTATTAGCTGAAATTTTGAAAAAAAAGACAAGACAAGGTTATAATTGGAAATTTTGATGATGTTAAGTTCTTATTTTAGTTTGAAGTAATAGATTCTAAATGAGGGGCTTATTGGATACAACTTATGAGATTTGCGGCCACTTATTTAAATTTTACGTGTTTGATTCGCGGTACTTATTAAAGTATACGTGTTTGAGGGGCTTATTTTAAAATATACAAGATTTGAGGACCGATTTTAGAAAACCCTTCTTTTTTGTTGTAATATTGAGAAATAGGAAATTTTGTGCTGAAATTGTGGGAGTTAACACGTTGGTATTGTTTTTTAAAATGTAATCTTTGGTGAATTTAGTAAAGGTTTAAACTGCAGGATAATTTCGAGCTGATGAGTGATAATGTTGTTGAATTTTAGCCTATTTATGGGTTTGCCTCTGGAGACCCTCTGCGGTTCAAGAAGGCTTTAGGACATCAGGATCTGTTCTACCTTGATGACAAAGAAGTGGACTTTAAGGATGTAAGAAATCATGTTAATTGGAATGATCTTTTTTTTTCATTTTTGGTCCAATTTTGTGGCAATTGTGTAATTGTTTTGTTTGTTGGGGATTTGGGGTTTACAGATAATTGACGCTCCTTTACCAAAAGCACCACTGGATACATCTGTAGTTGCACATTGGCTTGCAATTGAAGGAGTGCAGCCCGCGATTCCAGAAAATGTACCTGTTGATGGTATGTTCATTCATGTAGTTTATTAACTCTTATATATTGTTTTATCTTACATTATCTTGCTTTGTACAATTGAATCATCTTTTTTAATCAGATCTCATTTGGATTGCTATCTCTCTGTTTCCAGCACTTGTTCCACCTTCAGAGACCAAAAGGACTGAGCATGTCAAGGAAGATGGACTTCCTGTTGATATCAGACTGCCTGTTAAACATGTACTATCTAGGGAATTACAGGTGCCATTTTAAATGATCAGTTTTCGATTTTTCCGATTAATTATCTCTGTAAACCTGATTGGGACAATCACCAGTTGTTTAATATTTGTCTCATTTCTCTCATTTGAATATGCAGCTATATTTTGATAAGATCACTGAGCTTGCCATGAGTAAGCCTGAGTCCGTCCTTTTCGAGAAAGCATTAGCAAGTTTAGCTACGGATTCAGGGCTTCATCCTTTAGTTCCTTATTTTTCTTTCTTCATTGCAGATGAGGTTGGTGTTAATCGTCCCTTCAGTTTTGTGTAGAAAAAGTTTGATTTCACTTCGTATACATGCTCCGTTTACAGGTCTCACGAAGTCTGAATGATCTTCCTGTCCTCTTTGCACTAATGCGCATTGTCCGTAGTCTACTTCGTAACCAGCACATACACATAGAGCCTTATGTAAGCTATTTCTTGTTGATAATGAAGTTTGCTTTGCACGCATCTATAATGATTATTTTTTAACCATTTGATTTGCAATCAAATTTCTTTTTTCCAAACATAATTTTTTCTAGTGGAATTGAATCAAGAGTACTCCTAAGAATAGAACAATTTTGCTTTGATCTCATTTGTTGTTCTTATCACAGTTACATCAGCTTATGCCTTCAATGATAACATGCCTTGTTGCAAAAAGACTGGGACAGAGGATTGCAGATAACCATTGGGAGCTTAGAGACTTTTCTGCCAATCTCGTGTCTTCAGTTTGCAAAAGGTTGAGTCCGATTCTGATTAAGCAAAATTTTCTCTTTGTAAATGGCCTTTCTTGGGATCAGATGGTAGCCAAATAAGTTCGGCTATCATGTGTGATGGGGAATTCTAAGTCATCGACCATTCATTTTATCAGAACAGTTCTCAAATCTTCACCCGTTAATGTCTGATTCCAGGAGCTCTTTCATGTTTTTCGCAAATGTGATGTTTGAATGCAAAGTAGGAGAGTGCACATGCTAACCTCATGGAGGTGATAGTTTTGTAATTTGTAAAGCTTTATCGTGCATGTTGCACACTGCCTATGAAACCAAACACAGTATATTATGTTAGATTGTCACCGCTGGGAATTTCACTCTCGTGCTTCTATGTACTCTCTTTTGCCTCCTTACTGCGGTCCATTGTGAAAAAATTTAGTTGGTCTGAGTTCATATTTTCTCAAAGTAGGAACGATATTTGAACTTTAACAATATTTACTTGATCAATTTTTACATTTAGATTTAGGTTAGGTTCGATTCTTTTCCATCTTTTTAATATTAGGAATTAGCCTACTGTTGATTTAATATGATATGTCAGTGTTTTCCTTGACTTTCATAGTTCCTTTGAGTATGGACATGTTATATTTAAGGGAGTTTGTTGAACCTAATGTTGGTTTTGCAAGTTCAAATGCAAAACAGATCTCAATTCTAACCTTGGTCGTTCATTTACGTATATCTGGTAGTTCTGTTTATGTCAGTGTTTGGCAATCGATTTGAAATTCAGTGTATCAATTCTGTATTTTAATTTATAAAAGGTCTGTGCAGATTTGGTAACATGTATCACAATCTGCAGTCTCGACTGACAAAAACTCTGATCCATGCTTTTCTTGATCCCTCTAAAGCACTTACCCAACATTATGGTGCTGTTCAGGGGCTCTCCGCATTAGGACCCAGTGTGGTAATTCATCATACTTTCTTCCGTCACTACTTCGTATATCTCACTGACTGATATTGTTTGACCTGCTAGGTTCGTCTTCTAATTCTGCCCAATTTGGAGACTTACCTACAACTTTTACAGCCAGAAATGCTATTAGAGAAGCAAAAGAATGAGATGAAAAGGAAAGAAGCTTGGCGTGTCTATGGTGCCTTGCTGGTACATTTCTTTGACCTATTATCACCCTCGATATTCAATTTATATTTTACATATAAAAGGAAGTAGAAGTCTCTCGTCAAAAAATTTTATATCACCAATGGGTTGCATTTTCAGTGTGCTTCTGGCAAATGTTTATATGAAATGCTGAAGGTGTTCCCTGGTGTGCTATCGCCACCTACACGCCAAGTTTGGAGGAATAACAGAAAAATTGCAATAACTATGCCAAGTAAGATTAACTTACTGGTCTTTGAGATGGTTATATAAGTTGATTTTAGTATGATTATGCTATTTATTCACAGTTATATAAGGCGTCTCATTTGCAATGATATAAATGATATGCCTTTATAATGGCCTCTCTAATTAACTACATGGACCTCTTAAAACTCTTACACAAGTAGATGCATGAGATTTTATCGAAAGCTAGACATATTTCATGCTCGAAATTGGATGGTGCTATAAATGATATATTCAGATAGATTAGGGTGACTGGAAAATATCATAGTTTAAATGTGTTGGCTAATGTGAAGAAAACATGTTACCTCACTAAAGAGAAGGAGATACTAGACTAAAAAGTTACTAACCCCTTCCCACAAATCAGTTCAGGTCTGGATTAGTTTTCTTTCTATTAGCTGATGTCTGGTTTCAGGCAATATTCAGGTATAAGATGAGATCATTATGAAAACAATAATTTCCAGGTTAATTCCAAATGCACCCTTGGCCTATATGGGATTAGCCACTTAATACCCTTTTTTTCAATTAGTCCTTGGCCCCCTGTTGTTCATCTCTCGCCGATATCGAACCAGTGACATGAGTGTCATGCTATTATGTCGATGTATTGCATAGAGGGCTCCTGATAATTCAGTGTATTGCAGGGAGACCTTCTATTTATATTTGTTGAACACAGGTGCAGATATTGAGAGGAAACTTGGTTTGGACATTAGGAAACCTAACTGCTATTTAAAATGTCTACCAGTAGGAACTAGTTAGCTCTCTATAGCATGTACAAGGGTTGTATCAGCAGTTAACCCTTTGTAAGCAAATACTTTTTATTTCCCTAGATAAGCGCAAGGCAGACTCCAACAATACATTACAACAACCACCTCTAAAGAAGCTCGCCATCGACGGCACAATGAGTTCGATGCCACCGATGTCCATGCAATCCTCATCTGAGTCTGGAGGTGGGCCTTCGACTTCATCGGGCCCAGGCCCATTATCGAACGAAAGCACTTTGAGTGGAAAAGGAAAAGAAAAATTGGGCATCAGTAGAGCACAGAAGACGCAGACTGCTCTGGCTCAGGCGTGGAGAGAGGATGTGGACGCTGGGCGCTTGTTGGCTTCGTTGTTTGAGTTATTTGGTGAACGTATACTCTCATTCATTCAGCCACCCGAGATGTCTCTTTTTATTTGAATAGGACTGCTAACAAGTTTGTTGTTGGAGAGCTTTGCAGATTAGTCCAATTTTAGACGGATTCTGTTTCCAGGGAGATGTAATATGTTCAGTAGTGTAGAGTAATCCAGCGGGAAGTTTGGAATGTAACGCAAAGATTAGCGAGTTACGTTTGTGAAAGCACTCTTATCTGAATTAGTTGTAGGACAGCTTGCACTTGTAAATGCAATGTGTTTAAGGAATTCTTAATTCCTATTTACTAGATAAAAAGTGTAATCTTGTATTGACTTACTTTGCACTTGTTCCGTACGCGTAGCTTACTCTTAGATGTGAAGCAGTTTTGCTCAAATTGCCTCCCCAAATGAAAATTCTAGTCGGAATTTAGGCTGGGCATTAAAAATAAAAAAAAAACTTGAATTCTCCAAGAATGGGATAGATTGAATGGTATTTTATAAATACAATATAATCACGAAGGGACGAGCTAAAAGACCGTAAATACATCTATAATATATACTATAAACAAAACAAAAGCAGAAGCTCAATGCGATTCATAATGACTATCAAACTACACCGTTACCCATACCATTACACCAACTGGTCTCCAGTCGGCCTTGAATGCGTATATGATTTACCAATAGAAGAATCATGTAGCAAATTTTTATTTGCCGTAAACAAAGAGAGAGAGAGAGAGAGAGAGATGCGTTCATGGATACACAACCTGACATCAGAAGCCATGCCCTTGATACACTTGAAAAAGTATCAGAATAACAGCAAGAGGGCGGAAGTGTGCCATAGCACCTGTGACTTGCAACTGAATAATTCCTTTACATTAGCAAAAACGTGCAATAAAATTCGGGGGGAAAACATCGCAAAGAGAACAAAACAGGGTGAAAAAAAAACCGTATATAACATATTTGCATAAGCAGTAACTCCAAACACGGAAGAGGTCAGTAACAAGATTGAGTAAGGTTAGAAGAAGAGCTTTCGAGGCTTCGAGGGAACTGGAGAAGAGTAGGTAGCCTTGAGAGGCATTGATGAAGCTTTCATCTCCTGAGCCTGAGCTTCGGCAATCTTTGCTGCTCTTGGGTCTGTGAGAAGCGTTTTCTGAAATGACTGAGAAAATCCTGTGGCTATTATTGTGACATGGATCTCACCGGTGTATCGGTCATCAACAACTGCTCCGAATATTATGTTTGCTGAGGGATCTGCTAGACTAGTTACTACCTAAAAAGATCCATGGACAGACTCAGGTTTTAGTAGGAACAAGATGACAGTAGCTAAGAAGAATAAACAGCACAAATACTGCCTTTTTAATTATCAAATTGAATGAGAATTAGTAGTAGGAATCACGCAATGTCAACAACTAATATAGGGTTTTTTAGTTACGTTCTATAGAAAATTTCAATACAAAAAAATAGGCCCTCAGATTATCATACTAGAAACCGATCCCCAAAATATATGGGGTCTTATAAATATATGTTTCTCATTATCTTCCATTAAATTTTGGCTTTAAAATGGAAAATAAATACTATGACTTCATTTTTTATCAATAGAAAAGGGCCAAAAGCCGCCTCCTTTCACCATTCAAATTAGAGATACATTTTCACTTTGAAGATAATACGTCACTTGATAAGGAAAAAAAAAAGAATGTTTTCCTCTTATTTTCAAGCCATGATAGAGGAGCAAAATTTCTGAAACCCCACATCACTAGGGGGATGGATTCGACGAAATTCTAAATTCATGATCTGAAGGGTACTTTTTACACAGAAAACTCAAATAGTGTATCCAAAAGATTGCAATGAAGATTTAGTAAACTTTCTATTATTTGATAGCTGATACAAGGAATATGGGTATGCTTGGTACCAAGCACAAATTTTGTGCTTGGTAGTGATGTGTCACATCCTCATCCACTCCATACCCATGTGAATGTGGTCCCAAATTTGAATGAGTGGAGGAGGATGTGACACCTTACTAACAAGCACAACTTTTTGTGCTTGGTACCAAGCATACCCATATTTCTCTCTCTCTCTCTCTCTCTCTCTATATATATATATATATACTACGTATCCAAATGATTGCAGTTTAGTCACTTTCCATTGATTGTATTTACAGAGTTCAACTTGCAGGTCAAATGCAGTCCCAGAATTTAAGATAAGAAGTTATGTACTTATGTCCTCCTTAAAAGTGTGTTAATGATTAATAAGTGCTAAACTATTCAGGAAAGTTAAGAGAGTCACCTGGGAGACTCTGTTTACTTCTTGCAAGGTGATGTCCTTTCCGCCAGTTATATTATACACAACTCCAGTTGCAGACTGAATTGAAGATCCAATAAGAGGAGCTAAGGTTGCTTGTTCTGCTGCTTCTTGTGCTCGGTTCTTACTAGAGGAAACACCAACACCGAGCATTGCAGTTCCGGAGTTCTTCATTACAGCTTTCACATCGGCAAAATCAACATTCACAAGTCCAGGGATCTGCACAAATGGAAATTATTATAACGCTATTGAGGACAATGTAAAGTCATCAAACTACTGGCAGACAATATTCCAATTCCAAGTATATCAACACACAGTTATGATGTCGGATATCCCTTGCACCCCTTGGCGTAAAACATCATCAGCAAGAAGAAATGCATCTTGAAGTGGGGTTTGCTCATCAACTAGATCCAACAACCGGTCATTGGGAATCACTATAAGGGTATCGACACTCTTTTGCAACTTCTCTATAGCCTCTAGTGCCTGCATTTAGGAGATGAAAAAAAAATATCAATTCATCACATAGATTTCTCATAGAATTGATGGCCTAATTCCAAAAAGAAAACGAAAAAGGAAAAAAAAGAAATAGACAGATCTGTCAATGTCAACAATATCAGACAAAGCATATCGAAATGTCAGCTCCTTAGTGACCTACATCTTATAACACAACACCCCCACCTCCCCACCCCACCCACCCAAAAAAAATGGAATCCCCATTGATTGTGCGGCACATGTGTACGCTCGTACACATACCATATGAGATTTTTATGCAATATCATATCAAATGGAATTACAACTGTTATGAACTGGTTGTTACTTGGAGGAGTTCGAGCTCCCCCTTCTCTAAGACTATGATCACATGAAATCCCAAGTGTAAACTATATTAACATAAATTGTTTCATAAAACTAAGACATTAAGGGGGGAAGAATCCCCATTGCTCGAATCAGGCAACAGTGCTTTCTCCTCTACCTTATATTTCGAGCAAAGAGCTAATAAAGATAATGAAAGAACAAAGGGAAACCTGCCTGTAAAGATCGTTTGCGACCTTCAAAGCTGAAGGGATACGTAACAACACCGACAGTTAAATAACCGGCTTCCTTAGATATTTGAGCAACAACTGGTGCAGCACCAGAGCCAGTGCCTCCACCCATACCAGCAGTAATAAAGACAAGATCTGAATCCTTCAGGGTGTTGGATATAGCTTCTCTAGATTCCTCAGCAGCTTGCTCCCCTAGAAGAGGATTTCCTCCCGTACCTGAATTATAGTAGAAAATACAATCAAAGAATTGGACTATCATAAACAAAATCAATCCTATCAACTTTTAACCTCTGTTAGAAAATACAATCCAGTGGGAGAGAAGCATAGTATTAGTATGACTAAATGGTGAAGAAAGAGGTCTTAATGATTCAGTGTGTCATCATCTTCTGTTTAGCAATAGGTTAGTAGGATGACGGAGTATTATGAGCCAATATGAGTTTGGATTTGCAATGTGCTAAAAAGGAGTGTGATTATGGCTGTCAAAGCAGATGTACACAGTGCATCTAGTAGCCGAATCCTTTCAGATTATGAATTATGGATATATGTTTATTAAATGTTTAAGAAGTTCAAAAGCGTTGGTTTCCAGAACAGGCAGTTAAAATGAAAAAAAAAGTAGGGTCCTCAGTTAATCCTTGAGCGAAAATTAAACCACTTCTGATCAATATGAAACTGAACACAAGGTAAAAAAGACTGACCTAGCCCACGGGTCAAAAGCTCCCCAATTTGTAATGGATTTTCCGCTTCTGAATTCAATAGAGCCTGAGCATCCGTATTGATTGCGTAGAAATCAACACCCTGAAATTGTACAAGTTTAACATAACCTCCTTGGCTTGCAATCGAAAGAGCAAGTTCTTTTTTTTTTCTCTTCTCTCTTTCTTGATCTCATATTGCCAAATTTCAATTTAAAATGCTGCCTGATTCCAAATTTACCCCCAATTCTTGCCTCATTAAAAAAAATTTATACCCCCAATTCTACAAATTTGATAATTTGCCCCCAAATTCTATTACATTGAATTAAAATATACCAATGAGCGAGCTTTCCTCGAGAAACTTTCAACTCAGGGCATCATCAACTCAAAATCTCCACAAATTTTTACAGAAAACGGAGGCAGTAAAAAAGCATAATTTTGGAATCAGGAACGAACCTGCAGCCCGCTTCCGATCATTCTGTTGACGGCATTGTTCCCGCCTCCTCCAACTCCGACCACCTTGATCCTCGCTGAGTCCATTGTAACAAAAGACGAGCCCGAGCAGCGAACTGATGATAAAGTTCGCCCTTTTCTTCGACAATTTGGGGGCCGATTGAACTGAGAGAAGAGGTTCCGGGGCGAGTAGGGAGAGATTAAATGGGTTGAGCTCGCAATTCGAAGAGAGGAAGCCATTGGAATTTATCGGGGAGTGAGGAGAGGGACTGAGAGATTGAAGAAATCTAGGGTTTAGGGGTTTTGAGAAAAGTGCAGGATTGGTGATTTCGGTCACGTGATTTAACGGCGATCCTTAAACTCTTTTGTAGTGACAGAAATTACCCTAATTATCTAAGTATTATACCCCGTGTGACTCACTATTAGCGTAAATTACACTTAAATATCCCTGTAGATATTCTCACTTACAAATAGCTTCACTTACATGCTATTTTAAAAATATTTCAGCTCCTATTATTCTTCTTAAATCTGTTGTTAAACCTATCGAATATTTTTTAACCTACCATAATTCTATAACAAAAATAATTTTCAAAATTTAAAATGTTCTGAAAAAAAAGCTTATCTCTCCTCTGGTAAGACTAAATATCAGAAAACTACCCTAAACTTTGAACGATTATCAGAAAACCCCATTTAAATTTAGGGATTATCAGAAAATCTTCTTAACCTTGAGATTTTATTTAAAATCCTCTAGTGATGTACTCGTGAGTCGTGACGCTTTGCTCTGAACTATTCCGGGTAATTTCGTAATTTCTGTCTAGTTTCGAACCCAGTTTAGAACACAGAAGATATAAAGCGATCCTCTGAAAAATCCACAATCCAGAAATCCTATCCTCAGCGATGGCGGTTCCGCTCCGCTGCTTCCGCCTGCCTCCGCCGCCGCCGCCTCAAGGAATCTCCGGCGGTAATCGCACCTACGGTGAGCACCTTTCTTCTTCGTTTGCCACCGGATAGTTACCAGTGACTCCACCGTTTACTCTCAAATTTGTCACCTTTTTTGGGAAATTTTACCCTCGAGGTAGGAATGAGAGCAATGCAATTAGAATTCTTGTTAGTTTTTTTTTTTAATTGGACTTTATTAGTGATTTCATCTTTAGATATCTATGGTAATCTTCTAAATTCTAGATTGAAGTGGGTTTATGTGAAGATTGAGGTCTAGTATGACAAAATTATTGTTTCAAATTTCTGATCTTTTTTTAGTGCGTTGGAGAGTTATGGTATACTGCTAGATGCTGGAAATGAGTGGTGTGTTTATGTACAAGTAGAAATTAATAATTCTAATGTAGGTGGAGAATTTGGAGTTTTATCTTTTAGAATTTGAAGAAATAAAGATATTTTCCCTTTGTAAAGGTTGAAGTTTTCTCAAAACTTTACCCTTCCATAGTAACTTAAGAAGAGAAATGAACTTAGATGCAGTTCGAAGATATCACGACTAGTTATGGTCAATGTCTTTTTCACCTCAGAACTGTCGATTTTATTTGATACATCAAGCTCATTGTTGCGTAAACTTCCTCTTTTTCTCATATCAGAACTTATTTAACTGTAGAATACTATTTTTTCTGATCATATCCCGCTTGCTACTTCTATCCTTTGAAACCAGAGTATGTAATGATTCTTCCATCGAGAAAGAAAAAGACATTGATGTTTTCGAGTTCACGAAGCAATGAGCTCAAGTTATCTAAGGGAAGGCTTTTGGACATGGTCAAGTTCGACGAGGCTCTAGCCAATTGGAAGCTATTGTTCAGTCACATATCAGAGCATCAGGTATGATGGTGAGTTTCTTGAAAATCCATAAGTGGTCTTAGTTATTACTTTTTGTTCCTTTGCTTCCATTTGTAAATGATTGAATCTGTTACAGAAGTCTATTATTTATCATTCATTTCTGCAGAGAACAGCAGAATTCAGCTTCACAAAGGCATTTGTTTTTGCAAACACTTTGATGATCATTCAGCCTCTCGATGCTCTAGCAGAAGTATGCGAGGCTGATAACTCTCTCTTCAACATGCCTTTGCTTCTTGGAGTAGCCCTTGTTGGGGCTACTGTTGGGGGTAAGCAAACTTTATTTCCTTAGAGGTGATTTATATGACATTACATTGTCCTTCTCTTCTTTCAAGATTCTTGTTTGATTCAACTATTGAGATATAAAGCGCTGATTAGCTGTGTAGTTTGACTTCGTCATATCCATAATCCATCACTATATTTCACTTGAAAATGCTAATTTTTTTCTTTCACATTCACCATCACATTGTGGCTTCTTTTTGTGATATCAATTTGACTTTATTGTTTACATCTGAGTGACTGACTTCATAAATTTCCTTCCAAAATTATTTGACAAAAGGAACTTATACGCTTATCCAGTGGTATACAAAACCGTGTTATTCTTCTATGTACTTCCTTTTTCCTTTAAAGCAATTTAATTTGGTATGTTACGACTTGAAGGATTGCTAGCACGGCAAAGGAAAGGAGAACTGAAGCGGTTGAATGATCAACTGCGACAAATCAATGCAGCATTAAGAAGACAAGCAAAGATAGAAGGTTATGCTCCAAATTTGAGCTATGCACCAGTTGGGAGAGTGACAGAAGAAGAAGTCATTGTCGACCCCAGGAAACAACAGCTACTTACAAATCTGAGAACTGGGAAGAATTACTTGAGGAACCAAGATCCAGAAAAAGCTTTTACAGAGTTTAAGGTAGCAATTGAGCTTGCACAGGATCTGGGTGATCATGTTGAGGAAAAGAAGGCAGCAAGAGGCTTAGGTTTGGTTTCATTCTCTTGTAGACTTCTGTTTTGTTTTTATATATATAGTTTGGTATATTTGAATAGTCAAGTCATATCATGATTACATTTTTAACAGAATGGATACTTGGGTTTAAATTAAAGCATCCTATATGGTTTATCTTCTGTATCCTTTTGGAAATTGCTGAGATATACGTACATTTGATTCAGATTTACCCATTAAAATGTCTTCCAGTTTAATATCATTGTATCTCAAGAGAAAACAATTAAATGTCCAAAATATTTTTTTTTGGTTTTTTTTTTTGGTTGGGGGGGGGTG
>NC_033794.1:4685482-4703448 GCF_001876935.1 Asparagus officinalis | reverse complement strand
AAAATTTTATTATTGGCAAAGTATGTTAGGGGTCCGTCGTAAAAAAAAGCGTTCAAATGTTTGGTGGGGGGCGGGGTATGCTTGGAACCCCCAAAAGTAGTAGTTATGTGATATGAACAAAGTTCACGGGTTTATGTCAAAACCCCCCCAAAAGTTCAAGGGTTTGGTGAAATTACCCAGATGTGCCATGAGTATACATCCTACTTCTTCATGCTCACACTTTTTTCCTGGTCACTTTCAGGAGCATCACTGCAAAGGATAGGAAAATACAAGGACGCCATAAAGTACCATTCTCGGGTTCTGGAGATATCGAAGAAAACTGGTGAGGATTCTGGGACTACAGAGGCATATGGGGCAATAGCTGATTGCTATACCGAGCTTGGAGATCTTGAGAGAGCTGGAAAATTCTATGACAAATACATTGCGAGATTGCAGACTGACTGATCAATCCAAAGCATTTAGTTGCCTTTCTTCTGTATGAATTAGGTGATTAGTTTGAGAATCGTGAGGTTGATCAGATCGCGGCATTTTCAGCTTTTTCCATTTTATTTTCTCGTTGCTGCCAATCCGAACTTGTCAGTGGATTTGTATGTAATGATTGTGTATTAAAACATCTTTTCTCTAGATTTTGTTGCTTGTTAAGTATGATTTCCTTCCTTAACCTCTCTTTCTATACTTGAGCTCATAAATGTTTGTGCTGTTACAGCTGAGGGATCAACAAAATACATAATATGGATAATTTTCCGAAAATTACCATAAACTATTAGGTACTTTGTACAATAATAACAAAAACTATTCATTAGAGGAAATATTATAAATTTTAAAATCTGGAGAAAAATAGTATACAGTAGCATAAATTTAGAGCAAATGATAGGAGAGTAATTATATTATATATGCTATATTATTAACTTTCTAAAGGCGTGTTCAAATGGAAAAAGTTCACAAATAGAAAGACATCTTTGCTCTTTTCAGAAAATAGAAATCTTAGATGCTTGTACATGCTCAAGTGTCATCACCATAAATTATACAAATTACAACTATACGAGTTTAAGTTAAGACTTGAATTAATTCCGATGTCATGAAGAGGACTAACAAGCATTATGAAGTATGAACCATTTTTAAAAAAAAGGTATCTAAAACCCTTTTAATAAACAAATTCATCTTAAAAAATACAATGTAATAAACAGCTTGATACATTAAAGAGATTTAAAAGGCCGAATCGTCTGCTTACAGAGTTGCAAATTTTTCTGAAGCTGATGATTACTCAGAGTCTCACTGTTACAACAAGTAGTAACTTGAAATACTATTTGTTCTCTCTTTCTTTGTCAATTTGAGATGAAATTTGAGCCAAGAGGACCGGCAATCTACTCTCTCTGCATCAAGAGTTGAAGCAATACTCTTTCAACCAAGTCAAATTAAAATCTATAGTCTGGATCCACATCCATTGCCCATGAGAATTTTGCAAGAAGAGACTTGTTGAAAATCTGCAAAAGTTAAAGGAGGTGCCAATTAACCAGGACAATCAAACTTCTAGTTAGGTTACGAATTGTTGATTATAACTGTCAGCGTCTTTCCAAAATGTTCAGGAAAAAATAAAGTGAGTTTCAAAAAACAACCATGATTGGTGGCTTGTACAAAACTACCTTAAACCTGTTTTATTAGAGGGAAAAAAAACTACCTGGAACTTTTAAACCTGCAGAAAAATATCATGAACAATCGGAAATTTTTTGTTAACGATGTTAAATTTTCGGATAAAAGGTCAAACTGCCCCTATTTATATCTACCAACCCAAAAAATTCACTTAGGCAGCATAAAACATATATAAAGATTGCAATGGCAAATTTGTCCAGAGCATGTCACATTCAAGGCATGTGACAGCTTACCCTAACTGTTGTGAGGCAGGATGGTTTAATGAAAAAAGTTCATGTGGTAGCTTGCTCTGGTAAAAAAAAATTATGATAGTTTTCTGCAAAACAACTCAGAGTTCATGATAATTTTGTGAAACTCTGAGCCTATTATATCTATCAACCCAAAAAAATCACATAGACAGCATAAAAGATATATAAAGAATGCAAGGGCAAAATTGTCCAGAGCATGTCACATGCTTGCATGTCACATTCGAAGCATGTGACAACTTACCCTAACTGTCGTGAGGCAGGATGGTTTAGTGAAAAAAGTTCATGGTAGCTTTCTCTAGTAAAATTGTTTTATGGTAGTTTTGTGCAAAACAACCCAAAGTTCATGATAATTTTCTGGAACTGTGAGCCTTTACTAGGACCTTCACTGTCCCAAGGGATGATTATGAGAATGTTAGAATATCATCAAAATTTCACTAAATTACAGTAATTTTATTAAAAAAAAGTTGATGACATACCACAAAATTATCACAATAATTCTAGTTTAACCGTTCTAGAACTTAAAAATATGTGGAAATCTCATATGATGGGAATGACATATAATCTAATCTAGAACTTAAAAAGTGCATTGAATGATCAAAATATTTTTAAAAAACATGTAAAGACTCTTACAGAAAGCACCAGGAAGAGCATTATACCTTCTCTATAGGAACTTCATTGCGCTTACACCATGCAACCGATATTCTAGGATCAAGGTAATTGATCTTGGAAGTGCCCAATGCTACAGTCTTCAAGTCCTCTTTGACCTTTTTATCTATTTCCATTTTCTCTATCTTTGCCTCAACCTGGTTAAGTTTCTTCTCTAACCTGCAAATTAATTTGCATCAGCAAGCAAAAAGATGTAAATTCATAAATAAGTTCTTAAGAATACGCTCTAGTTCCTTACACTTCAGGGGACAAGTTCTTCTTCTGCTTAAGTGTAGGCTTTCCTTTTCTTGCCCTGCTCAAATCCACTTGCAACTCCTCCTTTTGTGCCTAATCAAGCAGAACAAAAAAAAAAAATCAGAAGGGAAGTGATGAGAACAAGGAGGCGGAAGAAATTTAGGCAGAAGAATAAAATATATCTAACCTTTAACTCGTCTATTTTCTCATTCAATCTTGACATCTGAGCATCATGAGACTTTGAAACACTGCGCTGATGATTGCATATAATTGCAACCTGTAGCACAAATAACTCGACAGTGACAGCAGTAGAAATGTCTAAACCAATTCTACAACACACGATGAAGCTGCAAATACCTCTTTATTTGCATGCTGATAAATAGCAATTTTTTCTGGTAGTGTACCCTCCTTGGTTTCTTCAAACAACTGTCATTTGATGCAATGAAGACAATGTTCAGAATGAAAAGCCTTTTATGTGATAAAATATGATTAAAAATTTATTCATATCTGAAATGCAATTTCACATTATGTCATGAAAATTTGGGTAAACAACTACAATGATCACTGGACTTTTCCAAATACATCGTCATCCAATATCATGAGAGACAAGAGAATGCTGATAACCACCCAGATACAGAATGCAATGCACTAGAACATTGAATCTATATATTAACAATAACCAGCCAGCATTCCCAGGAACTGGAATAGAGATTGCCCTTCTGCAAAGACACCAGGATGCATTGCAAGCTTTACATCATTGATACTCGATAGTTTCACTTCCTTATTTCCACCTGTTCCATACCATTATTAAATGTGTTACCTTAATTACAGTTTGAAACTTTTGTTTCTTTAAGTTACATGTTAGATGTTACAAGTAGTTCCCACTTGTTTCCTCTCTCTTTTAAGTGTTCTTGTCAGGTTCTATCCCTTCAGTGGAGAAAACTAAACCAAGAGCAAGGCACTAAGAGAGGTCGTTTTCATCAAACCCTGAAGACTTAAGATTTTGCTTTGCATATATAATACATGTCTCTGAAACGTAATAGTAACATTAAACTCCCCAGCAACGCAGACTACAAAAGATTAATTTGGTCAAGGAACTTGATTGCAATATTAACTTGATTGCAATATTTTTCTGTACAGAGTTAACAAAGTTGGCTGAGGTGAAGGAAGAGGCAAACTCCTGAAATAACATGTCTAGGTCTAAAGACCACAAGAAGAATGAAGGTATAACGGCACCTGACCTGCAACTACGGAAATACAAGCAACCTTTAATCATTAAAGCGGACAAATTAAAGGTTGAAAAAGAACCAACATACAATACATATCTACAGATATATTGAAAACAGAAACCTTTTTTTAATGCGAAAACAGAAACTAAGTCATAAAAACATGATTGCATCATACTCACCATGGAATCCAAGGTAATGGACGCATTATATGTTCGAAAAACTTTTGCGGTGAGGCCAGGCATGAGCTCCTTTAAATGAGCATTAAGTTTACTTGTGTCCAGCATGTCAAAAAGGTCATCTCCACCAGCCTTTTTCTTGCCATTACTTTTTGTAACTAAAAAACCAAAAAAAATTATCATTATATTAGATGATGAGATAATAAATCAAATGAGATCAACTAAATATTTGCCGTGATTACCAGTTTGGAAATCTCCAATTGCTTTATAGACAGGCAACTCAACCTCCACAGTATTGAAATATCTGATTGAATCTTTACCAAGGAAGTCGAACTGGAAAAATTAAACAAACTAAAAATCAGTTAGAAATAGAAATGTAGTGGAACCCCATCAATTCTCCTACCTGTAACTTATTTGGAGGAACACATGTAACATTCTCCACTTTCAAGGTACAGCAACCCACAGTATCCGCCTCATCATCATCCTGTTGAAAAACAAAATCCATAAATTCTTCATAACTTTTCTAATAGATGACATGTGATGGTGCGATTGTCCAATGACATAATTATCTGCAAACTTTTTTAAAGAGAAAAATATTATGACCATATATTGGTGCAGCTGCATAAAAATTACTTGAAATAGACAAAAGCCACATATCCACTTAATTTAGCAGATAAAAGAACATAGAGGAATAGTTTAACAGCATTGGTACTGCCACTTCAAAGGAAATGACTATTACAGCCAGAGAAGGACAACTTAAGGAATTATATAAATAAGAAACTTCTAACTAGGTAGTCATGTCAAGATAAAAAGGCCAATAAAATATTTATGCTAATACACTAACAAGGACAATAGACTGCAGAACTTGGTGGTTAATTTGTTTCTCACACACATGCCCCAAACCAATCATAACAGTCATAATGATATCCTCCCTGCAATACTCCATATGATTAATTCACCTTAAATCAGAAGAGTCACTTTCTGGAAAGCAGATAGGCGATATACGGACTACTACACATCACCAAGCATGTACATGGTTTAACAAAAATTAGTGATCCAAATAATTCATGAAAATCCCAAATTTAGTAATATGAACCCTCCAAATATTTTAATGAAAGAGGGTCTGAAGTGCCAAGTTTAAACATGTCGGATTTGGAAATTTACATATTTCAAGAAACATGGTTTAGAGGACATACATGTACAACCGAAAAGAAGGAAGATTGACTCCCAAAAGCATCAATAACCAGACACAGAAAGCAAAGAGAAAAGAAAAAAAAAGAAAAGAAAATCAATAAGGGTATGCTTAGCCGGTAGCAGATTACTTTTTCATTGCCTGCCCTTAGCGCTAGCTTGTCGATGAGGTAAGTTGCCACCGCAATCTGTCTCTTGGTAGGATCTTTACTGGTGAAATCCTTTGTATAGGTTGCACGTATGCCTTCTATGTAATCCTGCAAAAAAGTTCATAAAAAATAAGCATCTCAAAATGCACCAAAATTCACTGCCAGCTTAGGATAAATCACAGTAAAAAACATTAAATAAATCTCATGCACTCCCAGTCACTAAAGCCAGAGCATTGTAGCCAGAGAGGATTCAGAAACTTGCACATAACTTGCGGCAAAATTTTGGAATTTGAAAGAGATCCAGAAATCATTCAACAGCTAGGTTCTGGATACAAGGGAGATAACAATTCTATTTCTTATTTCAGTAATAAGTCTATACTGACACATAGTGAACAATAAGTTATAGTAATAAATGAGAATACTCTCCTACAAGAGGGACTGGTCTCCAGCTTATTACACTCAATTTGAATTGCCTAAATTCAGGTTAGTTGAAACTTTTGGAACCCACGGAACAATTTTAGAATTTTGTGAATAAATCATGGATTAACATAAAATAATTTGCAGACACTTTGAATACTTTGTGAATCTCCCCTAGATGTGTATCAGGTCCTGTTACCTCTGTGGCTCCATTACACAAATTATTTGAACCTTACCAAAAGTAAGTGACTCCTGTGAGTAGGACCCAGAATAGCATGTTGATACAAAATGCATCAAATAGTAACAGTAGTTCTAGATGTTGATGCGCTGTTACCTTCAAAAGCCTAGCCTTCTCATACTTTTCTTTGTCGCTTTGACCTTTCAATGAACTGCTCGCTGCCAAAAATACATACTTAAACTCTTTGGGATTTATAGGATCATTCCAAAACGCTAGCCATGTAACGGTATTGTCATGTCTTATTTCTTTCCACCTGCAAATACACCAAATGATTGAACGCATCAAGGACACTACTACGAGTTTACAACCACAAAATGGGCCTCACGACAGAAGAATAATATTTGATTAAGTAAATTAAACCGTGCAACACCTTTGACCAGGAATTGGACATTCTGGAACCGGAGCATCTTTTCCAATATTGATGGTAATATCTTTTGGCCGAATTCGACTTTTGAGCTTCCCCATCTAAAGATCACATAATCATACGTTATATATTGAATACAAGAATCTACAAATTATTAGAGATGAATAACTTAATGAATTACACTTATTCTTTCGCAAACAATTGTTACAAGATATTTTTTCAGCAACTGATTTGAGATCTTCCATAACAAGTAAGGTTAAGATCCAGTTTTGACCAAATTTGGCAGCCACCATATTGATTCTACTTTATAAAGTAACAAGTGTCTTGAGAAATTGATAATGTTAAATCTGAACCTTTGGGTGTTCTCCGCGGCCTCGGAACAATCCTGGTGGCTCAACTCTGAAATTACCAACCTGGGTAAAATGGTCAAACTAGTCAGCTAACAATATCAGAAGAAAAGAAAATAACAGAACCATACAGCATAGGAAACTAGCAAACCATAATAACAAGCATAAAAACTATTACTTATATGGAAAGGAAGAAAGACGGTTGAATGAAATCTGATCATTTAAGACCAAAGTAGAATGGAGAAGAGCAAAGCATCGGAGGCATAAAGGACCAAATATTTAAGGAACAAAGGATTACAAGTATAAATTTCGATAAGGCATGAAGAACAGAAAAACCAAGAGTCATTCCGCTGACAAAACATTGACTTTCCTCAGATGTAAAAATTTTTGACAAAACCAAGGATTCAGCTACACAATAAAATGAACATATCAAGAAGAAAAAGTTCCTCAATAGCTTAAAAGAGAGAAAAAGAAAATTAATTTAAAGTATAATGAAGAAAATTAATGCAGTACAGAATATACACAACTCAAATAGTCTGAATTGAGGCATCCTTCTAGATATAGAGATTCATAGTCAAAGGTTTGCTAGCAACTATCTGGAGCAAATTCATACAAAATCGTCATAGTTTAATGAAATTTAACGTTTGATCAATAAAGACAACCGTTTGCATGCCAGCAGTCTTAAAAGAAACTATAGGCCACAAGTTGCAGATGATAAATAGGACCAAAAAATTTGTCAAACTGAATATGGATTATATTATTAAACATTTATACTTCTAGATTTCTAGTTATACTGACATATCAAAAAGAGAAAATTTATGATAGTAGAGACTAGCATTCGTGCACAGGTCAGAAATAACCTTCTCTTTTACTCCATCAACAATAGCCCACATATATTTCTCCTCTTGCTTCAATTTCTCTTCTTTCAAGGCCTTCTTCTCCTATAGAAGCAACACAAGCTATTTATGCCTTCTGTGTGAAAATCAACTTAATGCATGCAGTAAACATGATGTCTTAACATTCACCAATTTTCTGGAATGCTTACATAAAAGGTCATCCCATTGAAATATAAAAGCAAACATGACTTGCTTCAGAGTCAATATCGCACCAAATCAAGGATAGTGGCAGGAATAACATGTGAACTCGAAAAGAAAACCACTATCTAAGTATTAAGAAATGAGTCACTTTTTATTTATTTTCTTTCTTCTTTCTTTTTCTCTTTAATGCTTCTTTCAGCATGAAGAATCTAAAGACATGAAATTAAACATCCCACGTGACTAATCTATTGTTATCTTAAGTGCAAATAAACAAAAAGGTTAAACAAATTAATTACTAAATCATACACATGAAGTGTTCTTTTATCTTTGTGTTCAAAAGAAATATTATACAAAATGTGGATGTGAAAGGTCAAAATATAAGCAAGAGTATTCTAACAAAGAACGAAAGTAACATAAAAAAACAAAGTAGCACCTAAAGTTTCTAGTGATAGTAACTTCTGTAGTAGCCCTTATGGTATGCTAAATAACTACAAGCAGTCAGACACCATCCAAGCACATAATTCCAGAAATTGTGGCAAGAAAGCAAGTGTTCTAGACTTTAATGGACAGCTAGGTTTTTTTTTTATTTGATAGAAAAGGAGTAGAGCTACTTCATTATAAACAATATTATTTGAAATGTATTGTTCCAGAAATTTTATTGAGCAAACCAGAGTTCTAAAATGATAGAACAGTATGGATCAAGGTCCTTATTAAAGTGTACCATCATAACAAACACCTTCAAAGGGTGATACAGTTGCAGGTAGCACTTACTTCTGAAGTCATTTGCTTCTTCTTTTCCTTCTCTTTTAGATGCCATTCATAGATTGGAGTAAAATCACAGAGCTCAAATTTCTTTATGATATGGTTTTTACCAAGTATGCGTCCCCAATCTTCCATAAAGTTCTTAATAAATGTTGGTTTGGTGGCATAATCAGTATCCTTCATCACTGCAAACATTGTTGCAACCTGCAGAATAAAAATTCAGAATTAACCTATTTCAATTCTGTATATAAAGCTCATACTATCGAAAAGAAAACTAAAGGAATGGAAACAAAAGATGAATATGTAATACAGTTATGTGTGTATATTTGAAACCTCACCTCCTCTTGCTCAGGAGTCAAATCAACTGGCTGTCCATTGTAGAGCATTTTAACCCCATGTGGCTTGTAAGGAGGAGGGAAAATAACACCATTGTGTTCCAAGGTTGTCCATTTCTGTCCCCCACCTGACCCAGGAGGCACTTTAAGATTTTTCGAGTATTTAGAGTTTTTCATCGTTTTTTTCATCATCTTCTTATCTTTCTTGAACGAATAAGCTATCTTCTTTGTCACCGTCTTTGTGGACAATTGGCTGCTGGAGGGAACAGACTTCTTGATTCTCTGTGAAATTGGTATGTGATCATTATCATCTTCTTTTTCTTTCTTCAAAACAGCTTCAGTTTTAACTTTTCCAGGAACAGGGGCATTTGACAGTTTTGCTTTCTTAGATGAAGACTCAATAGAATGATTCATATCTGCAGGAGGCCGTTTGTTTAACACGATTTTAGGCTTGATGTCACTGCTTTCTGTCCTCTTGGAGCCATTAGAAGCCAAAGGCTTCTTCTCAGACCCAGATTTCTTTATCACACTGGACTTTGATGGAAGTCTGGAAGACAATGGTTTCTCGTCTTCAGAATCACCAGTTGTAGCTGCAGTGCTTTCTTTAATCTTTTGTGATGTAGTTGAAGTAGGCATAGGAGATGGATTGCTTCTTTGAACTGCCCCTGAAGAAGAAGGAAATTTTGCACTCAAAGGTAATCCATCTTCAGAATCATCGGAAACTTCCCTTTTTACGCGTGACTTATTATCCACATTTTCATTTCCTGCTTTATGTTCTAATGAATGTTTCACCACCCTCGCGGTCGCGGGATTTAGAGAATTGGTCTTCTGCACTGCAACAGAAGCTGAATTAAATCTGGAGCTCAATGGTTTGCCATCATCAGAATCATCAGAATTTTCAACTTTGTCACAAGAATTGTTTGTATGTGAAGTTTTTACGCTCACACTTGGTAATCCATTTTTTGATGAATGATTTGGTTGTCTAAGAGAAGAAGCACCGGAATTAGAGGTCACTGCACTAGACTTTGCAGATGATAACTTAGCATTAGAAATCACTTTATTCTTTTGTGAGCTTGAGCTCTCACCATTGCCATTACGGACATTGTGACTAGATACAGGCCTTTCTCGAGTTTCTTCATGCTTCTGAGATAATGACTTCTTCAGAGCAGAATTTAAATGACTTTGCTTGGACGTGGTGTTTGTTCTTTTGAAAATTGCAGGTCCATCATCGTCATCATCTTCACCATTATCATGAAACACTGGTTTGGGACGACCATCAACAGCCATAGTTCCTGGTTAGTCTCTGCCACAAAGAGACAAATTTCAACTGTGTCAAAAGAAGAAAATACTGTTACAAAGAATCATTCCCAATAACATCCAAACACAGAAAATCTAGTAAAATATGGAAGAATCAGACTAAGTCTGAAGCTAATATACTAACAAAATATAGATTGCAAATTATTTGCAAAACAACTCCAGCATGCATATTTGTTCCTACCATTTCCTCCATCACCAGTGCACGTTCTTCTCACTCCATCCACAACTACAACCCCCATATTCATATCTCCTTTATTTTCAACGTCCCACTTTCCTACTCATATATCTTCTTTTTATTTATGCTAACGTGTTTTTTTGGTTCACACATTTAACCTCAATATAACCAAGAATTAGAAGTATAAAATCAACAAAAAATGCTCTAAGTTTGTCAAAAGAACAAAAAAAAAGGACATATGTTGTTGTGAAGTCATGACATATGAACCCCAAAAATAATAATAATAATAATAATAATAATAATAATAATAATAATGCCTCTCTTTTTATCTATCAATGTACCTATGAAGCGTGGATGACTCTTTGTAAAGCCATGGCAAGCTGAAAATACACTAGAAACCATATCGCAACACTCCTAGAGACACATACTTGAAATCTATTGGTGCATCAATTCATAGTGTCATATCATACCGCTGTTGCCCCATGTATCTCCTATTAGCCACTTGTGCATCTTTGAAAGAAATGCAAGAAACTTCCGAACTTTGCTCTAGCGTAAGATTCTAATCCAAATTGTGAACAAACACACTTTCTAGAAAGATTCCATATAAACCATTGCCTATATCGTTGGATGCGGCAGCGCATGGTTCTTTTCCCAAAGGAAAGAAATAAGATCACTGAAGATCAGAACTTTGGCTATCTTTGCAATAGAGAGACTCCATTTGTGCCTCAAACTCTTTATGACCCTCATTTACATAGTATGAGATCAACCTCATAACACAATTTAGAACACGTAACCATCACAAATATTACCCTAATTTGATATGCAAACAATTTCACTAAAGATCCAGCAACCCTAGAGATGATCCCAACCAATAACAAGCACAATGCATCATACATCCATTAATTCAAGATCAAGAACGCATCTTTATTCATGAAATCACCAGAAGAAACCTCACCGATTGCATTCAGACCATCAATCGAAACGCCGTCCCAATCTACAGCTCACCACAAGATATCGATGGAACCGAGGAAGGTGCCTGAAATTTTCCCCGAGAAACCCTAGAGCAGCTGGGAATCGAGAAGTGATTCGAGAAATTGAATGATTTGGGGGAGAAATTAGGGTTTCTCGGAGTGAAATTAGGGTTTCTATTGAGCTGCCCTCTCCCGGTCTTTATTGAACTAATCCAAATCCAAAGGGGGAGAGAGGCTACGTTTGCAAGGGATGATCTTTTGCAGTAAAGCCCCTCATGCTTTTCTAAATTATTATTCTTATTACTGTCATTATTACAGGCTTTTACTTTTTTGTTAAAAAAAGAAAAGAAAAGACGGGAAGAGTACTGACTTACTGAGTTCTGAAATTAATTGGCAAACATATGATGTCAGAAGTTAGAGAAATTGCAATTAATTAGACCCAAAAAGTCAAGGGTTTTGATGAAAAATTAGATGAGTGATGAAAACGATGAAAATTCATGATGTACTTGATATACGGTCTGAAATGGACTTGATAAATCATATTCGCAACTTATTAACATTGGATCTAGATTTTGTATTTGCTAAAAATCAACTACATCTTTCAGACTTAAAGAGCTGTAAACGATTTTTTTTCAAATGAGGAAAATGAGTCTAAACAAAATTAGGAGAGATTTTCATTTTCCTATTTTTTTCCTAATTCCTTTTGAATAATACGTTTTATTACTATAATCAAAATGCTGCCGGTTTCTTTTGTATATGAAGAATCCTTTGTAAAGAAAAGATATCTTTACGTATAAATTACGAAAGAAGTTATCCTATGTATGGATTAAGAACCGGGAAGTTCCAAATCAAGGTCCACTATGGGAACAAGTTAATGTAGGATGTGGTGTTTTATTAGGGCGGAAAAAAAAGTATTCGTGTCCGAAGAGATATATGTATTTATATCTGTTAGGATAAAGTATGTTTACTAAAATCTATATCTGATAGGATATGGTTACTAATATGGATATGCAGTTAAATGTTCGTTTCTGATCCAAATATATGCCGGACATACGATTACAATACTTTTAATCCTCGGACTATAATAGATATAATGTTAGTTTTGATGATTATTAAAAATAGATCTTAGTTTTTCAGATATAACTAAAATATTAATGGACTCTCTTGTACCATGTGAGCTATATTTTTCCTATGGTGATTATGTATCAAAATAGAAAAAAATTCTAGCTAGTCATATATTTCCATTATTTATTAGTATTAGAATAGTATCTGATTTTTATTTAGTGATAAGTGCGTGTACTTACATATATACACTACTTATAAAAGAGAATACCCATACCAAAACTTTTTTATTTCCTTTTTTACCCTCTCAAGCTTTTTATAACTCACAATTATACCATTATTTATAAAGATAAATGATCCATAATCCCTCATTACCTATGCGCCTCTTTATTTTCTCAAATTATTTGGTCATTAACTAGAATTTATTGATAATTTATAATGATTAAATTTTTTATAAATATAAGATAATTATTATAAAGAATTAATAATTATATAAAATAGTAATAATTATTTATTTATATAGTACATAATTATAATTATTAATAATAGTATAAATGGGGTTTACTTTTTTATGTTGTAAATAATATTACCTTGTTTGATAATTAATATTGTCTTATTAATATAAATTTGGATGTTATAAATTAAAAATATATTCATTTTGGAATATAATTTTTTATAAAAATATTTGGATTCTTGAAACATATAGTTTTCTTTTCTTTTTCCCAAAATATTTGGTCATTCACTAGAGTATATTAATAATTTATAATGATGAAGTTAATAAATATATTATAATTAATTATAAGGAATTATTAATTTTAATGAAATAACAAAATTATTTATCTAATAATTTATTATACATAATTATAATTATTAATAATAGTATAAATATGGATTTATTCTTTATATTGTAAGGACTATTACCTTTTTTTATATTATAGTATCGTCTTAGTAATAAAAATTGGATGTTATGAATTAAAAATACTTTTATTTAGAAAAATCACTTTATATAAAAATATTGGATCCTTAAAATTTAGGATACATGCACTTTTTGTTGGAAAGCAAATGTCTCATAAACTTCAAGAATCCAACATTTTTATATAAAGTACCTTTCCTAAATTATAGCATTTTTAATTTATACCGTCTAATTTTGCATTAGTTATGGACAATATTGATGTAATTAAAAATATGTATGATACAGTAACAACTAGAGTAAAAACTAATGAAGGAGAGACTAAACCATTTCCTATTACCATAAGTTTACACCAAGAGTCAGCTTTAAGTCCTTATCTTTTTGCATTAGTTATGGACCAACTTATTAATCACATTCAAGATGAAATTTTATGGTGTATGTTATTTGTTGATGATATAGTATTGGCTGATGAAACTAGAAGAGACATTATTGCTAAAGTAGACAGATTGAGACAAGCTCTTAAGTCTAAAGGATTTAAAATTAGTAGAATAAAAAAAGAATATATAGAATGTATTTTTAGTAAAAGTAGGAAAGAAATAGAGCCTAGGGTACATATTGATGGCCAAAAAAATACCTAAAACTAATCATTTTTGCTATTTAGGATCTATCATTAGGCATGATGGTGAGATAGAGGATGATGTTGTGCATCGAATCAAATCGGGATGGTTGAAACGGAGGAGTGTTTGAGGAGTTTTATGTGATCGTAGAATACCAATGAAACTAAAGAAAAAATTCTATAGGACGGTTATAAGACGAACTATACTTTTTATGGGTTATAATATTGGGCAATTAAAAATAACATGTTTAAAAAATGAGTGTAGCAGAAATGATAATGTTGTGATGATCTTGTGAGTATACATTAAAAGATAGGATAAGAAATGAATGCATCCGTAATAAATTAGAGTTTGCACCTATTGAGGATAAAATGAGAGAGAATAGATTAAGATGGTTTAGTCATGTACAAAGGAGACATCTTAGTGCACTGATTAGGAAAATGATAATATTAGAGTTAATGGTGCTAGGAGATCTAGAGGTCGACCTAAAATGACTTGGTCAGAGCAATTAAAAAGAATATGATTAAGACTAATGTAACGGAGGAAATGACCCGCAACAGATTGGAATAGAAAAATAGGATTCATGTAGCTGAACCCAAACATTTGGGAGAAAGGCTTGGTTGTTGTTATTGTTGTTGTTCGCACTTTCAAGCGCTTTGGCGAGCAAAAAGGGCTTGAGCGCTATTGTTAACCGCAATCAATGAAGTCATAGTTGTAGCTTCTGTTACCGTTATTTGCACCGCAATAGCGCCGCTATTTGCAACAGTGGTGTTGAAGCAACGAAATTGTGAGCTCGCATAGCCATCAATATATTTTCTGTTTGTTAAGACTGTCTTATAGTTTATTGAAGTCATAATTTCAAACTAATCCTAATCTTAACGAACAGACAATCGTCAAGGCTACTCTGCATAAACCCATCAACAACCCCATTTTTTCCTCAAACTTTTAGATCCAACAACAAATACAGCAGTACTCATTTGATTTATCAACACTTCCAGGTAAGTCCTTGTGTTCGAAGCAAATATATGATTACTCATGACTATCAAACCGTACAAAATGATTTTTTTAAAGGAAAGAGAAATCTTGATGTAATACCATGATGGTCATTTATACATTAAAACTCCTAAAAATGGAGCTTTTTAGAAAGAATGAGAAGAAGCATATGAATCTTTTACTGAGTAATAAGAGCAATATGTCAAAGTATAATTACAGCCAATTGAAGACATTGTTAATGCAATTAAACTTCCAAAAATTAATAAATCTCAATAATCTATTTCATTGGTGTATACAACTTTCTGGTATCACAATACTAATGGCTTCTGCTCTACTTAAACCATTTAGGGCATGTTTGATTCGTTTCATGGAAACCTTTTTTTGTTTTGTTTTAAGGGGGGGGGGGGAGGAATCAAAACATCACGTGTGGGGCCCACTTCTCCATCATTTTTAACATGTTTCCACTCAAAACAAACTGAAATAGGTTTTTATGTTTTGTGAAAACCTGCTACATTATTAGCATCTCTGAGTGTAGGTCCCGTACATGTTCTTTTCCCCTTTTTCTTTATTCCAACCAAACCAAAGAAGAGGGGGGGTCAGCTGACCCTGTTTCCCGAGCTTGCTACGAACGAAACAGCTCCTAAGTATAATCTTTAGAATAAAAGCAAGGGAAATTTTTTATTCATAGCTAAAGTAACAACACGTTAACATTTACAAGGCTTGTCATTTATCATAAAAATCACCTCTTTAGAGCATCTCTAACAATCTCTTAGTAAGGAGCTCTTGTTGGAATGCTCTCAAGCATGGGGCCCACTTAGGAGCTCCATACTAGGAGAAATATTCCAACAAACTCTCAACTAAGAGTTCAAATATTATTCAAAAAATATATTCTCCTAAAAATAAAATTTTATAAATATATTTTAAAATAATAAATTTAATAAAAAAATAATTTTTAATGGCCCCCACTCCTTAGGAGCTCCCAAGTGCTCTACAAATTTGTGGAGCTCTTAGGAGCTCCATGGTGGGCCCCGCCACCAACTAGAACTTAGGAGGGTGCTTGAGAGTTTGTTGGAACACCTTAGAAGCTTTTTCCTTGCCACATCATCCATACGAGCCTCTTGGGAGGCTCTTGGAGATGCTCTAAGAGCAAGTCCAGCAAGCTCCCAGTTGGGAATCCTAGTTAGCAAGCTCACAAGCATTTTGGAATAATTTTTTTTTAAAATAAGCACTGGGGGGCTCTCTTTATTTTATGGAGATCCAACAAGCTCCTAGTTAGGAGCTCCAACAATATCATTAAAAACCCTCTTCTATTTTAATTTTTTTACCAATTACTTTCAATTATATTTAAAACTTTTTTATTTCATTTCTAACCGTTGGATACGGCCTTCGAGGGAGCGCACATGGAAATGGCAAAATATTAATAAAGCAGTTGTATTCATTCAATGTCAAAATATTAGCAACTGCTAGTATAATCATAAATCTATTACAAGATAATATTTGATAATTAGGAAGAACTAATGAGGATGTGATGCGAGTACAATCATAAGTCTAATACAAGATAATATATGATAATTAGTGTAATAACTCCTCCGCAGCCGAAACTGACTTGGCCGGGATAAAATTGGCACTCGCCTAATAAATCAATTGCTGAAACCAAAAACATCTTAAAATCAGCTAAAAAATCAAAAAATTAGGGTTAGGGTTTCAGTGCAGAAATAAAAGAACCCTTCTCTGACGATCTTTTCAATCGGGGGTTTGGGACAATCGCATGAGCTCGCTGACGAAGTAGCGGAGAACTCTGATGAGGTCCGTGACGACAGAGAGAGGGGAGATCTCAAAGAGTTCTATCTTGTGTACGATGAACGACTGAGATTAATTGGGTCCCCCCTACGCCGGCAAACTGCAGCCCAAACCTAACCCGTTATCTACCCATTAAGGGCAATCCACTCCCCCGCGGTCCCGTTCTTTTCTTGGCTTCATTTCTTCATCGATCTGCTCTTCAGATCTGAGCTTTTTAATTAGAAAAAAAAACGTAGATTTCAACAACAAAAAATCCCCAATCCAAACCCTAGAAATCCCTGAGATTCACGTAAATGACGCTCAATCTCCGACAGAAGTAGACCTCTCAGATCATCCGCATGCTGAACTTCAATCAATCCCCCTCCCCCTTATCCTCCTCCTCCTCCTCCTCCTCCTTCCTTCTCTCCTCTTCGTTCCCTTTTCCGGCCTCGACCGGCCGTGAGGTCTACAAGATCCTGTCCTCGATCGTCTGGCAGAGACATCCCTCTCCCCCTTGATCCAACGCAAGGACCCCGGAAGCAGTACAGATCTCCCCTAATCTTCGTCATCCAGACAAAGAGCGCGCAGCTCTCCCCGACGTTCCCGAGACCATCGGTACTTGCCAACACCCCCCGCCACATCGCCGCATCGCCGCGGACGCTGCCCGGGGCCTTTACAAGTCGTTCCACCTCAACTTCTCCTCGTCGCTCCCTCGACCGCTCCTCGAAACCCTAGCCGCCGAAACCCTAAGATCTGACTCCGTGCATCGGATCGCCAAGATCTACGATCAACACCTTGAGTTTGTTACCCTTGAAGACAATCTCTTCTCGCTCGCGCACAAGGATACATATGTTCAGATGAATGACCCCTCGGCTGGGGAGCCTAAGATCCATTCGATTGTTGATAAGATTGTGTCAGGTTTGTTTTGTGTTCTTGCGACCCTCGAGGTTGTTCTGGTGATCCGTTGTGCGTAGGGAGGGCCCACTACCATGGTGGCAGAGGCGCTGGATGCAAAGATTCGAGACCATTTGGTTACGAAGAACAATCTATTCTTGTTTGTGGAAAAATTTGTAGTAAAAAGACAGTGAAAGAAAATTGACTT
>NC_033794.1:4667982-4680482 GCF_001876935.1 Asparagus officinalis | reverse complement strand
AGTCCAAAACATAAAAATGTAAACACATAAGTTTTAACATTTTAGCTTAACCATGTTTTGAACAATACAAAATAATTTTATAGACTTGAAAAAAGATATAAACTATTGTTATAAAGTCTATAAACAATGAATATAATATTTTATCAAAATACACATATAATGCACTAAAACATGATTTCATTGAACTAAATAAAATTGATATTGATGAAATCATATATATGCATGTAAGTATGAAAAAAAATATGTTATCTAATTATATTTAATTGTTTCATATTAAAACTTAAAAACCATCAAACCAAAATATATATGTATATATATAACTATATATATACAAAACCAAAGCGTGTATGTGTGTATATGATTGAGCTTAAAGTACCAACACACATAATATAACACCTAAACTAAATGTTACCCAAGTAATCTTGATCTTCAACGAAGCTCTATCTTGGTACACTTGCGGATGAAGCTTGAACTTGTATATTTAACTTGAATAGCGTAGCTTCAACCACAATTCCTCCAACATCCATTGGATATGATCGTTGAAGCGTAATTTCATCCATCCTCCAACATATTATTTGTCTAGAATAAATATAAAACATAAACACTAGACAAACAATATTAAATATAAATTGTTTATAAATCATCATCAAAACAAGAAGGCCAACATACCTGTGCATTTCTGTATGTGAAGAAAATTTAGACTTTGAGTTCATCATTAGCTTCTTCCATGAGCTCGGCTAGCAAGAGCAACATTGTGGATTGGGCTGAGAAACTCTACGGGCAGTCGATAAGTGCCGTGACTGCCGGTATGAATAATCTGTTGTCGGGTGGAAGGCAGCTCGCATTGACCAGGACAGTTGAAGCTTTGATGGAAGGGAAGCTGAACCCGGAAGTGGATACTTATCTTCTATTCGATCCGAGGGCACCGAGGTCAGGACCAGGGTCACGGTTGAGGGGGCCATTCAAAGAAGCTATTGTTTTCATGATAGGTGGGGGGAATTACGTGGAGTATATGAGCTTGATGGAAATGGGACAGAGGTCACAGCCAATGAAGCGTGTGATATATGGGACTACCGAGCTTCTTAACGGCAGAGAGTTTATGGAGCAGCTCACTGTGTTGGGGCGAAAAATGGGGTTAAGAACTACTGGTGCCGCTCCACCTCAATGAGGAACGTTACATTTGTATTTTGTTGTTTTTGTCAGGACCGTCTCCGTACAGTTGGCTTACTTAGTTTGATGAATAACAAACTTTCATATTGGTCTAATATGTGCTTGAGTTGAGGTGGTTTGTACAGGTTACAAGAAGTTAGAATCAAGTCCGGAGATGAATGGAGCAAGAAACAACTCAAAAGCACAAAAACTGCATTATACCCATCGACGGGAAGGAATGCTCGTCGATTAGAATGATCCCTAGAGCAAAACTTGATTACAGTCAATACCATTGGTGTGTATAGGGACTCATTGATGAGCTCGGAGCTGAGCTCATCGGTGAGCCAACCAGCTCATTGGCAAGTCGCTATTCGAACTCAGTTTCATGATCCGTTTTGGATTCAATATGAACCGTATTTTATCAGAGATTATTGACCTAATTCAAAGAGGGGTAAAAAAAAGAAGAGGAAGAGAACGAAAGAGCTAGAGTTTCATCTTTGGAGGAAAGTTCTTGGTCGGGCATCTCAATTGCATCCTCGGCATTACTCTTCATCATCTCTGATCATCAAACCTCGAGGAGTGCTGCCCTGAGGATTGCAATCAACATCATTTTTCCAAAGCTTCACTTATATCATCAAGGAGAACAGTTTTCTATGATGAAAGGGTGGTGAGATATTTCTTTCTTGTGCTTAACCATATCGGATTTGCTTTAAGCTCTTTTTACTACAACCTTGTGATTGGTGGAGTGATTGTATCGCCACGTGTCATCCTATTTCTAACATCTCGATCTCATCTTCTGATATTTCTAAGCAAGTGTTCTTCCTTAATATTGATGCGGCGCCTACGTGGCATTCTTATTTCTTAAATCCTTTTTTTGCCCGGTGACGTTTAAAAGTTTTGCGGATGTAGCTGAAACTTGCGGCAATATATGAACAGATTTAGTTTTTAATTATGTGTATATTTTCTATTTCTAAATAAAACTCTCAAAGATATTCTTCACATCTCATAACAATATTTTAACTATCCAAACAAAAAAGCGAACAAAAAGGAAGGAATATTATTTCCACCATTTTCAGAGCTTTATTAAACAAACAAAAGAAGTGTTATTTTTGTTTCTTCTGACTTTATATTATGGAAGTTGTCCTTTTGATCTACTCGTTGTTGGATATTTTTAAAGAAAAGGCAATTTTGCCTTAATAAATTCTAATAAATTTTGTAATTAAAATATGCAATTAAAATATGTTTTAATGTGTTTTAATTTGTAATTAAAATGGGCATAATGACTATACATTATGACGAACGTTACGAAATTTATTGAGGGATTTTGTAACGGCTCTTTTCAACCCCTATATAAACAACATATGTTGAGCTCAAGAAATATGAAGAAAAATGTGGAAAAACTTATCTTGTTTTCTTTTCTCCTCTACATATCATTTTCATCTATACTTTAGTTTTACTTTACGGGCAACTTCTTCATCTGAGCTGAAGCTCTGCACTCTCGCTCGAGTGCAGAGGCCGGGCCGTTTCCGGGGGTTTTTACCGCTAGGGGAGAAGGGATCATCTGCGCCAGGGCGATAGGCGGGTCCTCAATCTTCTAGGGCAGTGAATACACGACTGCTCCCGATCAGGCCAGTTTTAATTATTTAATTTCCGGGTTTAAATTCATACTATAATCTTTATTTATTTGATAAATTCCCAACAATCTAGAAGATTGATTATATAATTGTTGATTTATTAAATCCGAAATAAGTTTATCTATAATTAATTGCTTTTAATTATTGCTGAATAATTTCTGTTAATTCGGGAAAAATAGTTAAAAGTTACTGTTCATCAACATTACTGTTCATCGAAGAATAATAATAATCTGTTTTGATATTGTTCATCTAATATGATTAATTGTAGCTACTTTCATTTGGTTATCTATTAAATAGCTATTAGAAAATAAAAGGTACTGTTCACCAGAACCTTATTTTACTATTCACTTGGGAAAAATACAATTTAAAAAAATAATAATATTGTGCATCCACGAGATTTGCTGTTACCATTCTTTATGGTTCATCGTACATGTATATTAAACATTACTGTTTATTAAAATTGTTACTGTTCATCCAAAATAACCTTAAACATGTAATTAATTGCTTTAATTACTGTTAATTACTGCATTTATTGTATTTTTTTAATTGTTGATAATTATTGCTTAAATAATTACAATTAATTGCAACTTGTAATTGATTTTATAATTAATTGATAACAGATCGCCAATTTAAGTACAAAATGAGGTTACCTCCACTATATGTTGTTAAGGAGGAATTATTTCTCTGTTCAAAATTTTTTTTTAAAGAAAATATGCTCTGTATTTGAACGTTGATAAATAATTTGAGCTTTTAATACTTATTTATGTTTGAAAGTCTCATATGCATGGTTTTGACAAGAATAAAGAAAACAAAATAGATGCTTTGAAATATCTGGATTTGTTCATGGTTTAATGCTTTCATTTCTTTAAACTATGAATATGGTACCTTCTATTATTAATAATTCCATACTTTGAAGTGCTTATACATCTAATAAGCTTAGTACAGAATGTGGCAGTTGTCTGCAGCAGATGGGTTTTTACTCTCAAGACATGAAAATCATGAGGTTCGAACATCAATAGGTAAACCCCTCCTCGGCCTTATCCAACATATGCTTGCAGTATAATTGCTTAGGAAAATCAAATGCTTGCAGAAAATATTTTAAAGTTTTCTGTTACTGTTAAGAAACAAAAACTCATTGAGTGAACCGATTCAAGTTTTCTTGGATTAGTTGGTGTCTAAGGCAAGGTTTAAGGGTTGCGTAACGCGCTCTGCAAGGAACGAGGTACTTAATTGATCTTTGATCAACCTCTATTACTATCCTTACCTGGCTAACTACCCGGGTAAAACTTTAATCTTTTCACTTTAGGAGTTTTTGGTTTGGAATAAGAGGACCGGAATTATGGAAAAAAAAAATTCATATGCATTTATTTAATTACGTTTCTTGCATCATATATTGCCTAATGATAAATGATCAATATATGAGCGAACCAAATCAAAGAGGTGCATTTTTTATCTCCTTTGTAGGCAACCAATTTGTAACCTCTTATAATAGAAGAATTTTAAAAATTTTATGCATTTGAATTATGAAGTATGAAATATATTTTAAGATACGAAAATATATTTTAAGATACGAAATCCTATTATGCTCTGCATGTATCTATTATTAATTTCATTCATGTATGTGCATATGCATAACTGCAGAATTTTTAGTTCCACATTAGTTTGAAATGTTCAGATATTAAGGTCAATCTCTTCAGACATAGACTATGATCTTTTATGATCATAGATCATGACCTAATGTCAATTTCAAACAATATGATGGACTAATTACAAAATAAGAACTTGATAAATAAATACAACGCCTGCTAGGCAAAGTTATGATTCTAGACTTTGTAAAGTCTGTGAAAAGAATCTTGATGACCCTTTGACTAAGGGATTATCCAGGAGTGTGGTTCTGGATTCATCGAGGGAGATGGGGTTAAGCCCATAGATGAGGTCACTGACAGCGGCAACCCAACCCTTATTTGGAGACGTAGTCCCAATGTCGGTTCAATGTGGTAGAAACAAGCTGGACTAGTGACACTCGTGTGGAGCATCGACCTAGATATATTTATATATCATTATGTAGCATTTGCTACTACCCCTTCTCTATGATGACGATGCTCTTATGATACAGCTGGCTAGGCTGAGTTTTACTCTTAATAAGTCCAACGCGTGTATTGTGGGGGGTATTAAATAAACAGCTGTAGTACCCTTTGAGGACTTACCTACGTGAGAGGAACCGTGATGGCCGCGGTTAGGGGGGGCTGGGCTAACCCCTAGAAACTCTCATGAGTCGGTTTATTGTGAGCATGGCCTTTAACGCTCAACCCGCTTTGCTCAATAGATGAAGCGTATTGTGTGTGTTTTTATCAATACCTGATTAAAGGGGCCTAATTCAAGGCCTAGTCCATTATGTCCCTCAGGTGGCGATGAACTCACTAAGGAAAGGTTCAAAGCCGAAAGCTACCTCTCCCGAATTCACGATACGAAAGGTTGCCCAACCTATATTTGATTTATGATTTCTTGATTTATTTATTGATTTCTGAGTCTTCAGTCAATATTGCCTTTTGGGGGGGACTGTTGGATATTTTTAAAGAAAAGACAATTTTGCCTTAATAAATTCTAATAAATTTTGTAATTAAAATATGCAATTAAAATATGTTTTAATGTGTTTTAATTTGTAATTAAAATGGGCATAATGACTATACATTATGACGAACGTTACGAAATTTATTGAGGGATTTTGTAACGGCTCTTTTCAACCCCTATATAAACAACATATGTTGAGCTCAAGAAATATGAAGAAAAATGTGGAAAAACTTATCTTGTTTTCTTTTCTCCTCTACATATCATTTTCATCTATACTTTAGTTTTACTTTATGGGCAACTTCTTCATCTGAGCTGAAGCTCTGCACTCTCGCTCGAGTGCAGAGGCTGGGCCGTTTCCGGGGGTTTTTACCGCTAGGGGAGAAGGGATCATCTGCGCCAGGGCGATAGGCGTCCTCAATCTTCTAGGGCAGTGAATACACGACTGCTCCCGATCAGGCCAGTTTTAATTATTTAATTTCCGGGTTTAAATTCATGCTATAATCTTTATTTATTTGATAAATTCCCAACACTTGTTACTCCTCATACTTCTGTCAGTCAAACAAGTCTTAGGTCAAAACGCTAAATTAGAAGTATGCTAAGTGATTTGATTAAAAAAAAATTGTTGATCAAATCGAAATTTTGTATAATAAGCATGTCCAAGCAGTAGACTTGAAAAACCTTTCATTTCACGAAGATATTCAAACAGGTGATTTTGTGATTTACAAAATCTATATACTTAGACCTTAGATTTAAAATCCATTGATTGTGAATCTTACATGATAAAAGTTTATGTCTATGTATAGAGTAAAGATTATATCAAAAAACACTCCGTAGAATATAGTGATTTATACCCTGTACAGGATGTTAAAAAGGCTAGTTTGTAAGTTGTAATTATGCTATAAGCATGGACTTTTAATAACAAACAAGCGGTAATTTTGACTTTGTTGGTTAAGCGTAGGACCCCTCACGAATTATTAGCGAACTACAAGGGCTGATGTGAGAAAAGCGAACCCCTGTTAGCAATTCAGTAATTCGTGGGGCCAAACACGTAAAAAGCCCCAACTCAGAGAATCGATCGCAAAACGAGAAACGCGTCTGAGATCTCTTCCCTCTTTTCTTTCCCCCAAACCCTAGAAAGCCCAACGAGAAAACCAAGGGGTAAAAAAAAAAAAATTCTCGATTCGATCGGCGATGGGATTCTGGGTGACGACTCTCATCTTCACGCTCGCCGGCGTCGTCGCCTGCCTCTCCGCCCTCCTCTGCTGCAACCGCGGCTCTTCGACAAATCTGTAAGTTTTTTTTTATTGTTCTTGGGACTTTTTTTTTAACGTCGTCGTCGATTTCGATGGAATTGAGCTAAAGTTTGAATGTTGAAATTGTGGACCTAGATCTGCTGTGACGATAAAAATTACGTTACTGAGTAATTTGGGTTTCCGGTGTAGATCATTACTGGGATTCGAAAAGATGGAATTGAGCTAAAGTTTGAATCTTGAAATTATGTTTGAATCAGTACCCTACTTGAGAGTTAAAGTTTTATAGTTGGTAATGACAGCTCTTGGAGGACATAATTTGCTACAAGCTCGAAAGAGCTCGACTTAATCAGGCTTCAAACCCAAATTGTTAAATTTTCTATACATCATTTGGGGATGATAGGATATGTATAGGATCTGAGAAGATTTGGGGATCAAGTTTCCCCCCCTTGTTCTTCCAGTGAGATTCAGAGGAGTCACATCCAGCAGTGAATCTTTTCCTTTGACTGTACTTTCTTAAGTTTATCAGTATTTAAATGCACTTCTCGGAGAAAGAGTTCATGCAAAATTGTGTAACTCTTTTTTTTAAATATCAAAAGCTGTTAATATCAAATAATGCTTCAACGTTCGCTTTTGGTGTCAAGTGGAATTGGGAGAAGATGGAGTCCTTAACTCCATTTTCAATTATACTGGCCTTATTATGACCTAATCCTAATTGCATCCACATTAACATGAAAGTTGGCCCCATTACACTTCAACAAAGACCAATCTCTCTCCAAACACATGCGTGGACACAAAAATATAAGGCCAAAAAAAGAAAGAGAGGAAAACCCCCAAAAATCTAAGGGGGGGGAAATCTCCTGCATGCAAAATTTTGCAACCTGGAGCAAACCCGTACATCGAATCTTTATTATACCTCTCAACTTTAATAATGTTAAGATATGCGAAAAAATTTCTATGAACATCAGTTGATTTATGACTTTAAAATGTCCTTGAATATGTATCCTCTTTGGTTCCCACAGCAAAGTGCATCGAATCAGCTAGTAGATTAAACCATTGTTAAACAACTCATGTGCAATGATAGAGTAAGGCACCCCTTTTGACGACTGTTGAATTGAATGAGATTCTGAATCAAACACTAATGTATGCTATTCTGTTCACTTGGATTGTCAGTGTGTATTCAGTCCAAAAGCTTTTATCTACAAATTCATTTGTTCTATTTCACTTAGTATTTCTGAATATTGTTTTTTTCCCCACTGAAATGATGGTTTTCATTGCAGGTTCCATATGACATTGTTAATCACCGCGACAGTTTGTTGCTGGATGATGTAAGCTTCTAACTTGCATTTTGTTGTTTTCTGTGACTAGTATCCAGGTTTAGTGCTGTTAGTTCCTTTTCTAATTAAAATACAAAGCAAAGCATTCTGTGAACATGCATCACTTGTACTGTATTGCTTGTATGGCGAGCATGTTTATTGGCCTTCGCATGTAGAACAATGCCGATTTTTTTTTTATAGATTAACTGTCTTTCACTTTAATTGTTATACACTCAAAAAGGTCATCAAGACATCAACAACAGAGAGAATTCGTCTTTACCTATAAAAATATCTGTGAATCCATCGAAGTTGAAAAGATAAACCTTATACCATTTAAAGAATACACTAGAGTTTGATTAAATATGTTTGCTACACAAGCGTAAAACTGCTACTATTTTCCCTTTTGCTTATAGAAGTAAGCCACAAAATTCACGATGTTTCTTTAATTTTGAAATCCCATTTACAACTTCACACTACTTAGTACTTTTGCTACATTCAACTCAGAATGGGCTCAGGATACATGTTTTTATTGGATAATACAGAACATACATTTGTAACTTTTTGGAAAAACACTAAATGGTTTATTCTACCCAAACTTTAGTTTCAGTTTTAGACATAAATAACTGGACCGATATAATTTAGCTCAATATTATAAATTATGGATAGCTTCTTTCTTGCATATTTGTGTGATAGTTTAGTATCATGACTAAGCATAGTCTGTAAACTAGAAAAGAAGCTTTAGAATCATAATTGGGTGAAATAGAACTTCATTCAATTTGATATGTGATACTCAAGACTTTCAGCTGAACTTGAAACTTCACCAACCCAAGAGTCAAGAGTAACACTTTATTTATGTCTTAATCCAATCATGGAAGGAATTCAGATAGATTCACTTGCGACATAGTTCAAAATTCAAATCAATCTCGGGATGCATATGCAAAGAATTCAAATTTGTGGCGAAGTACCTAGTTCAAGGGAAAATATTATGTAGTGATGAAATCTTACATGATCTAGTATGCAATATACTCATACACAATCTTCATCAGGGGAGTAGCATGCAATGTACTCAACACAATCTTCTTCACAGGTTGTAAGGGAGTAGTTATAGTTATACATTTACATAGTTATATGTCTATTTTCACGATCAGGTCGATAAAATTTGAATCTCTTGACTCATATCTGGCTCATCCCTTATTTTCTGACGCGAACTTGAATTAGATCTGGGGTTATTAAACATTTTAATTTTCAGCTCGAAACCTGTCAAAACCTGATTTGATCCACAGTAATCTGATATCCTTGCATCACAAACCCAACTAGGATGTGCTTGTATTTTTATCTGAATGATTGGAAATCAAATATGGCACAGAGTTACTCCCAACAAAAATGAAGAGAGAGTTCAATACCATTCATTTGACAACATTTTACAAGTTTGCTTTATTATCTACTTTGGCTAGAATCATCCAGCTTTAGGTGACGAGCTGATGACTACTACTACTGTTCGAATTGCAAGTCCCATATAAACCATTTGATATCTTGATTAATATTTTTCTCCAGCTAAAATGAAGCATTTAATGTTACTCTTTGTCTGTCAGTGGAATTATTATGAATTTCACAATCTTGTAAATGTTTACACCTGTTCTAAAATATGGATTTTGCTGTTGGAAACATCTTACCTTTTTTCGGTGTCATTCTGTCAGGTGGGCAATCGTATATCTTGCACAGATGAATCCTTTAATTGTTCCAGTTCTCAGCGAAGAGTGAAATGGTCCTCGGCGACAGAAAAAAAAAATCATACGCGTATATCTTGTAATTTGAATCTCCCACTGTTATGCAGCAGGCAGAGTATGTCCCATGTTTCAGGTTGAATCGGTCATTTATTGCTATAAGAACCAGATAATTCTTTGTTCCTGTTCTGAACCGAGTGGAGAGTGCTGCCTCTTATATGTGATAACCCCATTATTTCTCTTGATTTTGGGGGACTTGGTAACTATATTTGCAGACGGTCGTATCTCGTATAACTAGAATGTGAATTCTTGAGCATGAATAAAATTCCTCGTTAAAGATGCTGCAGCAAAAAGATTTGACCGATGATTTTTCTGCGTATTTACTTCTGATTCATCCGTTGTTTGCTCATGGAAACATGTTTGTTGTCCAATTTATAAGCTGTCGTGCTATGTAATTGTTTGTTTGTCAAATTCCAGCGCAAACAAAGGTACCGGGAATATTTCATAATTATGCTGATGACGTGACTTTTCACTCGGTATTAAAAGTAGCACGATTTGACGAATCGGCCCAAAAGTTAATTCCCGACCAAAAAAAGCTGAAGCCCCTCGCCCGAGCTCGCATCTGTTGCTTGGACTGCTACCTTCATGGTTTGTTCTTCGAGTTCTTATATTTGATTAATATTCAGGCTTTTTTAAAACATTGGTTATTAGAACTGCATGTTACCATCTTCAAAACATATAACTAGAACTCGAGCATGCTCATATTGCACTCGTGCCAAAATCATTACCATTCGTAAATAATGTGGAATTTTGTATAACGTTACAAATTTATGTACAACAACAACAACAGCAAAAAGAAAAAAAAGAAAATCCTCTCATACGCAAATTTTCTAAGCCTACGCATCAAAAGCAAGAGACCGGCTTCACGTTACTCGAAGTCCCCTTGACGTTCTTACAAGTGGCTCTTTCCTTCAACTGCGCATCGTCGCCAATATATCGCAAATAAATATCCCTGAGCTCCACCCCTTCACACGGGTATCTCCTGCTACACACCATTTTGATCACCTCGTCTGATGAAGATGTGCCCCTTATGTTCCTAAACTTGACCCCATTAATCTTAACCCTAGATGGCTCCTGCAAGAAATTATACAGAATCCCATCTTTAGGTGGGAAATTAGAGGAAGCAACATGTAGGAGAAGTAAATGTAGCAGAAGAGCTCTGCTACAGGGACCCAAAATATGGGACCAGCAGGGGAGACATGTGAGGTGTCCACCTCTTATTGCATAATGAGCTAGCCATCATTAATGATGACCAACTCATTATGCAATAGGAGGGAGACACATCACATGTCCTCCCTGATGGTCCCATATTTTAGATCTACGAAATAAGATAGTATAATAATTAAGTGCATCTGTAGAAAATGAGGGTGGTCGGTAAGTTCATAATTAATGAAGAAATAAGAACTAGAAAAAGCTCATTCAGTATGAATTTTTTCGCTTGCGATATGTTCGTACGTAGTTTTTTCCAACAAAAAAACATATTCATCTATAATGTACTTTCTGTTTGCATTGTTGCTAGGCATACAGCATAACAGATGAAATTTTCCGTAGGAATCTAATGAAAAACATTGTGCAGAAAAAATGCCACAATTATGGAATGTGTTTTTGTAAGGGACAGATGCTAAATGCATATGTGCAAAGAACTAAATGGAAGAATAGGATTCATAATAATAATAGTAATAAGTACCGATTCAGGACAAGCAGCATAGGGACAATACTCCTGATCAATAAATATCGGATTCGCCACATTCTTCATCGCCACGTTCTCAAACAAGAAATCCTCGACCTTCATCATCTCCCAAAACCTACTGCCCCTCTTCGTCTTCCACGACTTTATCCTTATCCCGTTGCTCGTCCCGGTCAACGTACAATTCTTAACGGTCAACCCTACCACATCGCCTTTATCGGCGTCTTTCCCAAGGCTACCAACACTGATACCATGGCCAGGACCGCACGTGACTCCGGATACCGTCACGTTTGCCGTACCCGACCCGAGTGAGATGCAGTCGTCACCTGTGGAGATGGCGGAGTCGGAGATGGCGATGTTGGAGGAGCCGCCCACGTGGATGCCGTCGGTGTTGGGGCTGTCGCCAGGGGCGGAGATGGTGAGCCACCGGAGGTCGAGGTTCCGGCAGCTGAAGAGGTTCACGTGGAAGAATTTGGGGTTGAGGGAGGAGATGCCCCTGATGCTCGAATTCGTCACAAAGCTCAATGACATTGTCTGTGGAGGGTAAAATTGGTAAGACGTTAGACCGTCATCAGTGGGAAGAAGAGAACGGCATCCGACATGTTAGTGAAGTCATGTGTCCGTCGAGCGCAATGATAGACAATAATGATCGTGTTGATAGACGCTAGTGATGTGTGCATCAAGATTTATGATATGTCAGATATCATTTCCTCCTTCATTTTCCTACAATGTCCTATATAGAGTCCTCTTCAGAACATTATACAGATAAGATGGAGAAAATAACATCTTGTGTATCGGTGTATTTGTGTGTCTATCGGTACATGTGCAGGGGTAATGATAGGCAATAATGACTACACTAATAGACATTAACGATATGTGCATTGAGATTCATGATGTATCAGGTGTTATCTTCTCCTATCTTTTTATGTGATATTCTATAGAGGATCCTCTGTAGGACGTTATATAGGCAAGAAGGGTCGAACGGAATTTTAAAAATGTGAAAATTGGTTTGAATTATTTGAAGTGAACATTGTCAAATGCAATTAACAGTGCTACGTTGAGGATGAAGAAGGCTTGAAAATGCAAATACTTTACATTTAAACTTTATC
>NC_033794.1:4639432-4667972 GCF_001876935.1 Asparagus officinalis | reverse complement strand
ATGAATACATTAGTACATCTGTACATGCAATATCATGAATACATTAGCACTTCATTCACAACCTCGCATCATATATATATAAAAAAAAATCAAGCAAAATGTTCAAAATTTTACCATTGGAAGTAGCTTGCAACTCCAATTCTTGGGACAATTATTATGAGGCCATGCGCTCGCTCCTTGACCATCAAGCTTCCCTCTACCTTTGAAGGTCAACCCATCAATATATTGGAAATCGAGCCAATTGCTCTTGTAATGACCAAGGTTAGCGTCAGCCAAAAGATTCCCATCTAGCTGGATAGTCACCGGGCCCTTACATGGGCCTTTGAACAGTACCGGGCCGACTAAGTAGTCACCATGAGGGATTATTATTTGGGATTTGCCTTCAGCTGCACAAGCATCGGCCCATGCTTTTTGCAAAGCCTGCAAAAATTGAAGGGGGAAATGTAAATATTTTCACTTTGGTATCCTAAAAGTTTTTTTTTTATTTACAGTTGAGAACTTTAAATATGCAAAAAAGGTCCGTGAGACCTTTCAAGAGATACTTTTATGCTGTGAACTTAATGATGAGGCCGTGAAATGGTATTCCTATTTACGGTATCAAATTCTTAGTCATTTTATAACCCAAAATCCTCTAAATTTTGAGAGAGAAATATTCCTCACATTCACGTAAACATATATTTTTATATGATTTAATTTTCTTTATGGCTGAATTAGGTGAAGAAAATAGATGGGAAAAGATACAAGAGATTCAAGAGTATTCTTTTTTAAAAAGAAAAATAAAAACGTAAAGCAGGAGAAACTTTAAGTTACCAAAATCAAAATGGAGGGAAAAAAAAACTTGGAGGTATTAAAATGAAAACAACAATTTTCACAACTGTAAATCAAAATTTAAAGAGAGATAAATGTATTTTCGAGTAAAAAGTATATAAAATGCTCAGTCGTACTACACATCTCACCTTGGTGCTATCAATTTTGCCACCTGGGATCCCACCATATTTCTTCAAACTAATTGTAGTATCCGCTTTTGCAATGAAAACCCACAAAAGCACCAAGAAAACTACCAAAATATTTGAACAAGAGGCCATTGATGTAAATATTTTCTCTAATTTTTATTTCTCTATGTTCATCAAGTGGTTTTTTTTAATGGTCAATGCATGGTGCTTAAATTGGAACGTTAGTGGCCCTTTAAATTCTTGGCTACGTTTAGGTAATGTAAAATTTATGGTAGAAAAAATTGATTGGTGAACCTTGGCCTCAATTTATACCGTGGCTTTAATTTTCAATTGATAAAATTGATTCATTTAGCATAGTTTCTAAACTTAGCTATCATCAATGTCATTGTTGTTTTTGGAGATTTAGTAGGTAATAGGCACAATAGGGTGTTTTTTTTTTTTCAAAAGGTTCCTTGCAATAAAGTTGTTCTCTCCTAACAAAGTCAAAACTTTGTTCTTATATTTAGAATTAGTTTTTTTAAGCAGGTATACACATGGAAAAGACTAGACTAATATTTATCTCAACCATACTTTTCTGATATATTTTTCACAAAATTAAACACTTTATCGGTGTAGCTTTTCCTCGTTTTATAAGCCTAGGAGTGGATTATAGGCTTATAGCTAGCTGGATTATCTACGAAGCAACATTTTTTCCTTAGAGATATAACTTGGAAAATATTGATTACCAAAATTCTCAAACTAATTTCTGGGCCCACGTTGATCCCAGCCCAACTAAGATCCGAGACACGTGTCGTTCAACATGTGCATGGTCCGTCCCTCTGTTCCTCTATCGTATTACCATTTACCAACGGCAAAACCGCACTGAAAAGGTGACCTCTGAATGTGACCTAAAAAAAAATTCAATGGCGGAAATCACTCACTCACTCACGAAGGGGTGCTTCACTCAAAATCTGGATATAATAATTGTAGATAACCTCTATAACTCACCAAGTCATATATTTTAATTATATATAAAGTTCTTGTAGTATTGCGCAACCCAAAGAACCATCAAATGCTATTATAACTTATAACCAATTTAATTTAGAGGCTCTCTACAATCAAGAATACAGAAAATCCTCACCCGTTTAATTGAATGACATAATTATGTATTGGTGATGTAATTTTTCCTCCTTATTTATTCTTTAGAAATAATTATTGGCAGCAACTTCAATGATATGCAGTCTAACTATACTGATAATTGATAGTGTTTGGCATATTAAAATTTTGAGTTAAATCAAACGTCTTCATTTCGCATGTCGAGTATTATTAGAACACTCTCGGAAAAAGAATTAAATGGTCTTCGGTCCATGACATTGATGTCAGAGATGTCAATCATTAGATCATTAAACTTTGGGATTCATGCATGTATCTAATGATTGACATCTATTTGTTGAGCATTATATGTCCTGGAACGTTCTCATTAGATACTTTCTCTGTGTTTTGAGCCCTTCAAAGAAGGGTAGAAGGTTAATTTGGAATTTTCAGTGGATATTCCACCAATATGCAACATGACGGCACTTAAAACAATAACGAGATGTATATAAAAATTTCGAGTAGAGCCCCGTATCTTTATCCTACATAGTATCTTGAGCTCTTTAGTGGGAAAATAGAGAAGCGAAATTTGTACTTTTTACTATCCACATATCAATGTTCACATGCGAAATATTATTCTTTATCATATGATGATGTGAACTTCCCGTGCATGAGGTTGTACGTATGAACTTCCCGTGCATGGGGATGTTTGTTTAAAAAAAAAATTGGCATTTTAGTAGGATTTCAAATTCTAGGATCAAAAAATTGGATTTTTTTGGGTTTTAGAATTCCATAAAACTTGTTTGTTTCAAAACAAATTTTAGAATATCAAATCCCCAAATAATAAAAAAGTATTATATTTAAGGATTTGTGAAATCCACTTTTTTGGGTGGGATGTGGGGTGTATTTCAAAAATGTTAGACAAATTAAGGATTTTAAATTCTCAAAAGTTTGAAACAAACAAAAATATTACAAATTATAATATTCCAAATCTCAAAATATTGTTGAAACAAACAAAGTTTTAAGAATCCCAACCCATAGCAAATTACCTACGGATTTCAAATCTCATGATGAAATCCATATCCTAAAATTATAATATTTGAAACAAACACCCCTTTAATGTCGCTTAGGAGCTGTTTGGTTAGCATTTTTTGCCCTTGTAAAGCTGTCAAAACTGACAAAAGCTGTCAGTTTTGGCAGCTTTACTTGTAAAAACGCCTATTTTTTGCAAGTAAAGCTGTCAAAACTGACAGCTTTTGTCAGTTTTGACAGCTTTACAAGAGCAAAAAATGCCAACCAAACAGCCCCTTAAAATCATCCATCTCCATGGGCCCCATATATGAAGCTAATGGGAGAGTTTAAAAACGGGTGCTATTTGTAGGAGTAACCAATAAAAGTTCCCCTATTTCGCGGTCACATTCACCTCCCTTTCCTCTTCAGTATCCGGAAGCAAAAAGAGGCAATAAATGAAAGCCCACATCTTTTCGAAGGAGAGCTGTACTTCAAAAAAAAAAAAAAAAAAAAAAAACCCTACCCTTCGTCTCCCTCTAAACTTGAGTTGGGTTCTCTTTGTTAGTGATCACAATGTGGGAGATGAGGTTCCGTTGCAAAACTCTCACCTTCGTCGCTGCGTTCTTGGTTCTGCGGGTGCTTCATCACCGCGGTCTGGTCACCGCCCTGGCCCCCAAGTCACCTTGGCTTACACTGAGTGGTGAATTAATTCTCTCTCAAGTTTACTTTTTTATTTCAGTTTCGGGCTTTTGATGCTTGGTTCTTTAATGGGTCTGGGTCTGATTTTGATCATATCACTGTTTTATCGAGCTGGGGGTTTTAGCCTCAAATGAGCTTGGCCGTATCAAATTTTCTTTTCTTAACATCTATGCTTAATTATGTTCGGCAGTGAGTAATGCTTAACTATATCTTCTTCTTCTTCTTCTTCTTCCCTGGGTTTATGGAAAAATAAGTTAATTAAGGGGTTATCATTTTTGGGTTTTCAAGCAAATATGTAGGTTGCGTGTGTTCATAGGCTTTCTAAATGGGGTATGAGTAGAGTGGCGGTTTGTGAGGATTGATGCTTTTAGTTATATCATTAATTTGCTCTCTTTCTCAGTTGTCCATTTTAAGTTGGTTCCTGTATGGCTGTAGTAGTTCACATGGATGTTTTTAGTTTAGAGTGTTGCATGCAATACCATGTCAAATTGAAGGCCTAACATATTCGGATTTGGATCCTCTCCACTACAAAAAAAGTAGTGGAGAGAACACTACTTTTAATCTCAAGCGTTGATTATTTAGTAGGCGGTTATGATACAATCTAAATCTAACACTTACCATACCTCCGTGTATTGCACTCATTCCTAATTTGCACTAAAAGAAAAAATCATAACCATCAACTAGATAATCAATGGCTGTGATTATGTAGTGGTCCCTTCACTATTTTTTTTGTAGTGGAGAGGATCCGAATCCAACATATTCTATATATTTAAGGAAGGTGCTTGAAATGTAATTGGGTAGATAGTTTATTCTTGCATGTACATATTTAAGGAAGGTGCTTGAAATGTCACAAGATCATAGACGGACCTTTAAAAAGATGAATCGTGTTCAAAATGGTAAATCCCAGGGAAAGGCTGCAGGGGAAGAAAAAAAAGCTTATACTATTTAGCTATTGTATAAGCTAAATTAGTGTGTTATTAAACAATAACTAAATAGTCGGGGTTGTCAACCCCAACTATTTAGAGGCGAGATTAAAAAAAATTGACCCATTTCGTGGCGACAATGCTGACGTGACCACGAAATGGGTCGGTTTTTGTAATTACAATGGGAGTGGGTCGGTTTTTAAAAATAAAAGTTGGAATGGGTTTAAAATGAAATTTTCTTCTTTTTCTTCTTCTTCTTCCTCCTCCTCCTCCTCTTTTTTCCCCCTTTTTTCTTTGCATATTTCAGATTTCCTGATCAATAAGTAAGGTCGGTGCATCGTTCACGCTGAGGCATTGGCTAGTATTGATTTTCTGTGCTAATGCAGGTGATGCACCTGTTGTTGTTGCAAAGGGTGGCTTTTCAGGGATATTTCCAGAGTCCAGTTCAGATGCTTTCCAAGCTACATATTTATCTGGTTCACCCGATACAATTACTTGGTGTGGTGTTCAACTAACAAAGGATGGTACCGGTATTTGTATTCCTAGCATGTTATTAGATACTTGCACGAGCATCCAAGTCGTTTTCCCTAATGAAACAAGTACTTATTCTGTTGATGGAGTGCCAACATCTGGTTGGTTTTCTGTCGATTATGACTTCCAAAGCTTAGAACAAGTTTCAGGTGAGCCATAATTCCAAGCTTAAGATGGTGTGCTAGAAATACTGATGAATTAATGAAGAATTAGTCTTGTTGAACACAATACTGATACTGATTACATGTTATCACCTGAGCAGTGATTCGATCAATCTTATCTCGAAGTGATAAATTTGACTTTAACGCATATCCGATCCTTCCTGTTGAAGAAGTTCAAAAGGAAATTAATTCAGCACCACTTTGGTTGGATATACAGGTTTTTTTTCTTTTCTTTGGTGATCTCTTTTCGATATTAATTTCCTGACTGCTCATTTATGGTTATCTTTTTATGCAGCATGATCTATTCTACACACAACATAATTTAAGCATGAGAGACTACTTGGTGTCCATCTCAAAGAAAGTTGCAGCAAACTATGTATCATCGCCAGAAGTGGGTTTTCTCACCGGTATCGGTTCAAGATTCAACGGAAGCAAGACAAAACTTGTTTTCCGTTTTCTAGAAGAAGATATTATTGAGCCTTCTACAAACCAAACTTATGGTTCTCTCTTGCAAAATCTTACATTTATTAAGACATTTGCCTCTGGGATCCTCATTCCTAAGAATTATATATGGCCGACATCTGATCTTTATCTGCAGCCTCACACTTCTATTGTCTTGGATGCTCACAAGGAGGGGTTGGAAGTTTTTGCCTCCGAATTTGCAAATGATGGCAATATTAGCTACAATTACAGTTATGATCCAGTACTCGAATATCTCAATTTCGTTGACAACGGGATTTTCTCTGTTGATGGAGTGCTGACAGATTTTCCTGCTACTGCATCAGAAGCCATTGGTGATTTTTTTTTTTTTTTTTTTTTTTTTTAGCTTACATAATCAAATAGATTTACAGATCTTATAGCTCTCTCAAACCCAGCTAAAATATTACAAATGCTAGAATATTGCCCATTCTTTTTTCTACTATTCTTGTTTGGTTTTATTTAATAGGGTTAATTGCGGATAGACCATGTTTAACTGCAGGTAGACCCTCTAAGGAAGGATAAACTTTGTCTACTCTTTATCCTCAGAGAAAAAAGAGCAAATTGTTTTTGAACAAATAGAACTCCTGAGGTAAAAGAGCCAATAGAATAACTCAGAGGGTTTACCCGCAATTATCCCTATTATATAAGTTAACATGATGGCAAGCTGGGAGGTAATACGGTTCGATTATTGATTCAGGCTTCTCAAACGAAGTATATCATAATATGTTAGGATTGTTCAAAGAGAAGCTTTTTTTTTTCCCTTCTAATTTTAATGTCGCTAATCTTGCAGGCTGTTTCTCCCATGTAAAAAGGAACGGTTCAGACCACGGTTAGTCTATCTTCGGTTTATTCTCACTATATGAAAAATGTTGCGAATATATCTTCGTACATAATTTTTTTCCTGTGTTTTAGGAAAACCTGTGGTAATCACACACAATGGAGCTAGTGGAATATATCCCGACTGTACCGATCTGGCTTATCAGCGGGCTGTGGAAGATGGTGCAGATTTTATTGACTGTCCAGTTCAAGTAACAGAAGACGGCGTTCTACTATGCATGAGCTCTATTAATCTCATGGATTCTACTACAGTTACAACATCAACCCTTCGTTCTCGTTCTTCTCTTGTCGGAGATATCCAGCAAACTCCTGGGATTTTCACCTTCAATTTAACCTGGGATGAGATCCAAAAGAACCTGAAACGTAAGTCAAAAACTCTTGGTAAATGTAGGTCTCATGGATATTGAATTCATAGAGTTTTTAACTCTTTTTATGCATATGTTTGGAGCAATAGAAACGTATATCTAGTTTGAGACAGTAGACTCACAATGTTTTCCCTTTCAGCTGCAATTTCAAACCCAGAACTAAATTATGGCTTGTTGCGGAATCCAAGATATACAAATGCTGGAAATTTCACAAAACTATCCGACTTTTTGGCCTTCGCTAAAGGAAAACCTCTATCTGGAATTGTTATCAGTATTGAGGTAAGAACCATGGAATTGCATTGTCTTTTCTTTTTTTAATCATCATCCGATTCTTCTTCTTCTTTGTCTTCTTCTTTTCTTTTCATTTCTTTTTTTTTCTTCTTCCTTTTTTGGTTGCAGCATGCAGCATTTCTTGCAGAGAAATTAGAATACAGCGTTACGGAGGCCGTCATAAAAGCATTAAAAGATGCAGGTTTCAACAATCAAAGATCTCAGCAAGTCATGATTCAGTCCACAAATAGCTCTGTGCTAAGAAAATTCAAGCAACAGACCAGTTACAAATGCATCTACAATGTCGATGAATCCATTAGTAATGCTGATGCCTCATCATTAGCTGATATGAAGAAGTTCGCAACTTCTGTTGCAGTCGACAAAGTTTCTATATATCCAGTAACCAAGGCATTTATCACAGGCAGAACTGATTTAGTGAAGAATTTGCAAGATTCTGGCTTTTCTGTGTTTGTGTATTTTCTTAGAAATGAATATGTGTCTCAGCCATGGGATTTCTTCTCAGATCCAATTGCAGAGATCAATGCATTTGTTCAGGATGCTGGTGTCGATGGCATTATCACTGAATTCCCTGGAACTGTGACTCGATATAAAAGTATGTACCCCCTGAATTCTTTGCTTATTTTTCTCCCGTAATGTAGGTAAAATGGCTAATAAATTAGTTAGTGTGAATGACTGCAAATGAAATAAAATAAAATAAAATGAGATACTCAATTAACATATTACAGCTTATAATATATATACATGGGTTTTTTGTATATATACACCTAAAATTATGCTTAGTCTCAGAACTACCCCCAAATCTCAGTATGTTTGAAAACTACCCTCCAAATCATCAACTTTAGAAAAGATATACCCCAAAATCAACAAAATGTCAACTTTGATAGGCTGATTTGTTAATTACAATGTAAAAATAACAACAAAATGGTCAAACAACTGCTCATCATATACAACAAAGTTGATGATTTGTTTGTTGATTTGGGGATATATTTCCAGAGTTGAATTGAGAGGTAATTCTGCAAACTTGGAGATTTTGGAGTTAGTTTTGCAAATATGCATGATATTTAAGGAGTATGTATAAAGAAAGGTAAAATAGGTTGGTGTCATTCCAGCCTTCTGGGTTAGTGTCGCTGATTTTAAAGTTGGTGATTCCACTGATACAGTAGAGTAGCCTGATTGTACTGATTTGATCGTACTGATACAAACTCCGTTGATTTGTGCAGGAAATACTTGTTTGAAACTCGGCAACAAAATGCCAAACTATATGAAACCAGTTAGTGTAGGAACTCTGCTAGGAGCAGTAGATCCTACAGCACGACCACCCGCCGTAGCTCCGATGCCCGTTCTTGATGATGCTGACGTTGCAGAGCCGCCGCTTCCTCCTGCTCCATTGAAGCCAAAAGTCCCCAGCCCTCCAGCACGCTCCAGTCCCGAACCTCAGCCTTCGGCAGGATCACAACTATATTCAGCTTCTTCACTGTTAAAATCTTTGGCCAAAGTGATGCTCTCTGTATCTTTTCTGCTGCTTATCTGATAGTAGCCAGTTATTTTTACATATTGGCATTGTTTTCATGTAAGTTTGATCCTATCGGATGCGAGTTTCAGATGTGTTATGGCCATTAATGTTTCAAGTTGATTACAAGGGAGTTTATGAGAGAGAGATTTGAGCCAAAAGTCGCATTTTCTTGGGTTTTAGAGGCCGTGGTATCATGAATCACGTTTACGTCGAACGATTATGGCAAACTGCAAACGGTAAGCGTAGACCCGATTGCAGCATCACGGTGACGACGTTCAATATCATGAAGTTTTGAATTGGTATCCTCACAACAAAAATCATGAGCCTCAGCTTTTCCTTCACGCCTCGATGCGAACGCCTCTCTCAAACATATTTCGGTTATTTCACGACCTCTGTGATCGAGATCATATGCGTAATAGCGTGACACAAACGGTCAGAGTCTTCCTCGGCTAATCATAGGTTACTAAGGACCAACTTCAGCCATTGTGCTAACTGCAACTTAACACCATAGAGGAGATCTAGCGTTGAATAAACCTTAGGTTTAACATGAAATAACTAACAGATGAGCTCAAGCAACGACGATACGGTGAAAACTTACTGATTGAGACCAACATATTTATACCGAGGCTGATACTTCCGCACAATTTTAGAATCTGATAACAGAAAGGGCCAACCTGCTGACAATATGTTTCCCAATACACTTGCCTCAATAGATAAGAGTTCAACCAGTGGACTAGATAGGGCTTTGATACAACTACGCGAAGTGACAATAAAATCAACATAGAAAAATGCGGCCCAGGGTATCGAAACATTCGATACTAGCGGGAGATACAAATATCGCTCATAATAAGCAGCATAATAGCTTCTAGGAGGACAACAAACATATAGGATCTATAACTCCCAAAGCTTTACTACTTTGTTCTGGATAGAACTTCGCAGCATTAGAGTACATAACACTTCAAGTTAAAACACTACAGTAGGAAAAATAACAAGTTTACGGAGAACGTATCATATCTCCATATAGCAAAAAAATTAAGGGAGAATCTCCCACCACAGCAGTAAAATTATTGGGGGATCAATAGAAATTGTCCTATCAAGATCCAACAAAACTTAGGAAAGAAAATGAAGTTCAATATTATTCATCACCATCAACTTAAGCTCCACCGGAACCGTACTTCTTTCCCAAGAGGATTAACTGAAGCTTGTCATAACCGGAGAGCACACCAGCACCAGCAATGGCACGAAGAATATTGGCACCTGCACCCTTGAAGAGGGATTTTGCCCCCTCGTTCTTCAAGATTTGCTGGAAGGCGTCAAGAGAGCTCTTGTACTTGACTGCCTCTCCGGAGGTCATCATCATTCTTCTTCGAACTGTGTCGATGGGATAGGATGCGAGCCCTGCTCCATTGGTAATCACCCAACCTAAGGCAAAGCTAGCGAAGAAGTTGTCCTGTAATCATTGGAAATGAAGGAAATGTTTTAGTGCATATAAAATTAAAGTAAATTTACAGACATACCACAAAACCTTGTTTTAGAGAAAACTATCAAGAACTATTTCACTAGATAAAATGCGTTGAACAATTTTGCCTTCAACGCTCTACGTATCTTCATTAGTAGTTTAAAACTTTTATCCAAACAAATTTCCTGTTAGCAATAATTTCCAATAGTTCATGACAATTTTTTGCAGTTTTGAAACTTCGTGGTAGTCTTACTCTAGTTTAAAAAAAATTTATGATAGTGTTTTGCAAACACCACCACACCCCCACCCCCAACCCCCCCCAAAAAATTTATGGTAGTGTAAAATTTTTGGTAGTGTAAAATTAGTGCATGGATAATGAAGGTTAAAATTAATTGCAATTTTGTGCAGGCTGCTACTATGAAAAGTAGTGCTCAAGTTTCTAAACACTCATCCAAAATAGAACCAAGTAGAAATCAAACAGATGAAAGACAATGAGGAATCACAGAAAACCAGTTGCTGGGCATAGGTATAACATAAGCATGTTGCGCACTCACCTACATGCTTTGACGATACATAACTTTAAGAGTACAATGTAACTTCAGTTAAATATATGCAGAACTGTATTTCTTGTATCTTTATATTGGAAGCATGATACACCATTCTATGAGTTTATTGAAACAAGTAGAAATACTAACAGTTGGATTCAGAGTAAAAAAATGCATGCCACGTGGTAGGTAGGGTTGGAAATAGTACTTCAACATTCCCAATGCATTTAAACAAGAAAAGTTAAAAAGAATTTCGTTTGAAAACTGTTCCCATCATCCAGGTAATGAAACAAATCCCAAATCACCCAAAATCTCGACTTCCAAGGGACTAGATTACAGCTAGACAGGAAAAAATGACAATAACTTTTAGATATCCTAATTACACAACGTGCAAGACTCAGTTTATCTTGTATATCACATGGCTAGAACCCAGAGTTTAGGCCATCCAATATCTTGTACAAATTTTAAATTAAATGAAAAGGTGCAATGCTTTTTACAGATTCACAAATGCATGTACTAAAACTAAGTAACTAAACAAATATAAATAGAGACTACATTCAAGACACATTATTTGAAAAGGAAACACATACCTGCAACTTTCCAGTTAGAACAACAGGCTTCAAAGAATCGTACAATCCAAAATAAAGCCCACGGTAGACAATAATTCCAACGCATGAAATGTTAAACCCACGGTAGAGCCCAGCAACTCCATCAGTCTTCAATGTCTTCTTGTACACATCAACAAGACCATTAAACTGCCTCTCTCCTCCCTTCTTTGCAGCTTTTGCATCATTGGCCAAACGGGTACGGGCATAATCCAGGGAGTAAACAAACAGTAGAGAAGAGGCACCAGCAGCACCACCAGATGCAAGATTTCCGGCAAACCACTTCCAGTAGCCATCCCTGTCTTTCTTGAAGTTGAATAACCTCTTGAAGTAATCCTTGAATGCAAAGTTCAAAGCCTAACAAGAAAAACAGCCAACAGCAGTTAGTACAACTGAAATGCAACATCTCCACAAAGGGCAAGGCAATTAGTACAGGTCAATTAAAACATATAAACTTATCAGATAATAAACTTATCAGATAATAACAAAGATTATACAACACAAACTCTATTCATCATTCACAGTAGGCAAAATGGAAAGTAAATTAAAATTCAAAAAGGATTAAAAAAACAAGGTTGTGGTTACAAAATGGTGACTACAGATTTTATTAGTTAAAACTATTTTGGAATTATGAGGTTAATATTCAAAATTACAAACAGAATGGACCAAACAGGGTTCCGATAACTGTAAAATGAACAAGTTGGCAATTGGCTAAGGAAAATTGTGTAGGGATATTTTCCATGTCCATTACTCAGTGAAAACAAAAATTGATAGTGCAGTTTGGGGAAATTACACATTATAAATAAAAAATATTATAAATAAAAAGCCAACAACTGGAATGACAGTATAAATATATTTGAACCCCAAAGAGATGCGAAGATGATAAAGAGTATCTGCACCAACAAAATTTATAGAAATATAATAAGACAAAGGCCTGAAGAATACTACTTAAACAATTAAAAGAAGTAAGAACAATGAAAAGAACTTGTATACATAAAAAGAATAAATAGAAACATTACCAAGACTAATTAAAGTGAAACATTAGCATCCAATGTTTAAAAAAATTAAGAAAGCAAATAACCTATAGATACTAAGGGGGTGTTTGGTTCAATTTCTATAAATTATAGGAAAAGGAAAACACCCAAAATATAGATTTCATTGTATTTCTATAAAATAAAATTTGTAGGAAATTTTTATAGAACTCAAAAAGTACCATATTTCTTGTTTTTTGCTATTTCTTTGTTTGGTTCAAAGCATGAAAAAGTTCCTAACTTCATAGAAAATATATTGTTTTCTTTCTCTTGTTTGGTTGGATATCACTTTATAGAAAATAGCTTACTAACAATGCCCATGAGAAATCACATGGGAACGGTACTGGTGTACTTAATTAATTTTTTAACATATGCGTCAGATTTCCTGGTGTTTTCCGCCCATTTTTAGTGGAAAACAATTTATGTAATATTGTACAGATTCTGTACTTCTAAGAAAACTTTTCTGTAAATTTAATGTTGAACCAAACACAGTATATGAAAATGTACAGAAATCTATTATTTACGATAATGCCATTGTCACGTGTTTTCTCAAAACTTTTCCATAAAATAGGTGAACCAAACACCCCCTAAGGTAATAACATAGCAAGAAACTACACATAATTCTGTCAGTTAAATTCACCTGGGTTGGGAAATAACGAATAACATTTGCAGTATTCCCTCTCCACAAAGAGCCAAATCCTTCCTCCTTAATGGTTCTCTTAAAACATTCGCCAATTCCCTTATAGGGTTCAGATAGACGACCAGACTTGATCATCTCATCTTGATTCTGGATCAGAAGCTTCACACGCTCGATAGGAGCGGCAGCAGTTTTGGAGACTGCAGCAGAAACTCCACCCATAAGGAAATCGACCATGAAATTCTTTTCTACAGGTGCATGAGCATACACTGGGGATGCCATGGTCACCATAGAGAGGTCAGAGCCACGGGTCAAAGGCATCTGCAGCCCACCATTGACATAGCTGCTAGTTGAAAAGCGCCTCTCATAAGCAGAAGGCCTGTAGACATTCTGGCGGCAAAGGTCTTGGGGAAAATTAGAACTTAAATGAAACTGGCCAGACATCTTTTGGAAAACAGTCGGGTGGTTAACTTGATCGGCCATTAGTCAGCCTGCACAATAACCTGAAACCATTGACTAGATTACTGCACATATTTTTAACGGACAAACCAATATAAAAGCAAACACACAGGCAATGATAGGATACAATTGGAAATTAAGTCATCCCTTCCCATATCAAAAGAGCAACACGATCAGTTTAATCACTCTACCAGATATCGAGTACAGCAAATCAATGAATCAATCATCGAAACAACGTAAGCTAGATAATCAACTATGACATGATCACAATGTTTCTAAATCAACTACTATCAACTACTATATAAAAAATCAAGCCTATATGGACTAGACAATGCTGAAAAATAACAGACTATAGCACCAAGACGACATATTGGAAGGGCCTTTATGTGCAGGTGATCGAACAAAACAAATTCCCCCTCAAAAGAACTATCTATTAGTGACAATTAACGGATCAGATTAGCCGGATGAAAGCCGGATGCCTATCTTATTTCCTCACACAAGCTAATTGAAGTAACAAAGGTAGCACGGAAACCGATAGCATCCAGTATTGAAGTAAAAAAACCAACAAAAACCAGCAATTTTCTTCAGGCACAAAATTGTGCTACACGTAGAACATCTCAGAAGATACAATTCTTTACCCCTAAACTCCTACAGATAGAATTAGAGACTACCCACTTCAACCAAGAACTTGCCTCAGTTCATTTTATAACCTTTAAATAAATTCCACGCGGCGGGCATGTCTCTTCCAATGCAACAACATTAGGAAATATTTTGCAACTTTGGATCAAACAATATGATACTGACATAGTGGGAAATATCACTAAATCCAGTCACAAAGAAGGCAATGAAGAAATACTTCAATACTTTACATCACCGTAGTTGATAATAGCATGAAAATGATTATTTGCATTGCCGAACTAAAACTACACAAATGTATTTTGAAATCGTCATAGATAATAAATATCGTAAAAGTGAGTAGCAATATTTACGATTAACAACAGAGCAGATAAAACATGTTGCTTACAAATTTTCCAAATCAAATTATAATAAGTTATTTTCAATAAAAGACAGATTTAACACGTGACACTACCAAATTTAGTACCAAAATTTGCCTGCAAATAATTATACATGAATTTATGTGCATAAAGATAAACAGAGAGCTCCAATGATATTTTTAGGATGTAGGAGACGTGCAAGTTAACTATTAATATCATACATGCTATCCAATAAAAAATCAATTTTTATTTTAAAATGTAATTTTTTTTATGAGCGCCATAGTTAATAAGTGCATAGACAAACTATTGATTATTTCTTGAGCACAGAACTTCATTTGTGCATCAATTCATTAAAACTACTACTGAGGGTGAGGTATCTAACAACTTTAGTAATAAAAGTAAACAATTAAACAACAGATCTACGTTTATTAGCCATCTCAAAGCACAGATATAAACTTTAGAACGAACAGAACCGTCAACGATCCGTACCTATCGCATCAACACTAATCTAATCACGATCAATAGCTTTTGACGCCGAAATCACTATTAAACATTCAGCAACATTTTAAGCAGTAGTTTGTAAATCGATCGAAGAACTACAACTGAAACTAACAGATCTACAAAATCTCTAAACAAGCACACAGATCTGATCCGTCTACTTCAGATCTGACCATAAAATGGTCAAAATCGTCGGGAAAAAACGCAGAAAACCGGGAATCTAAGCGATCGGACCGAAGATCCAGCGAGAGAATGGAAAACGAAAACATCGAAAGTTCTTACCCTTGAGAGGCGCTCTTCTCTCGGCCTCGAGATCTCGACGCGGAGAGAGCGGAGGCTGAAGACGAGGGAACAAGAGAGGCGGAGGCCAGAGGGGAATTTTAGGGCCTTTTATTTCCATTGCGCGAACCCCCGTCGTCAAAATTTATGTGCTGTGGTCCGCATAAAATAATTATGCGAATGCTAATATCAACAATTGGATTTGCTTGATCGACGTTTTGGATGCTTTGCTTCCTATAGAAACTTTATGCGGATGATATTTCGTTCGGTTTTTGGAAGTGACGGAGGCGATAATAATAATAATAATTTATCTGTTTCCTTTCCTTCGGGGTGGCGAACTCGGTTCGTTTTCTTCGGAGGGACCACGTGATGTAATCTCAGCCGTTGGTTTATGAAGATTTTAATGATTGGACGGTCGAAATTTGACAGCGTTTGCTGGTGCGGGTATTGGGCAAGCAACGTGGAAAGTCGTGCCGAAATGTGCGACTAGGGTTGGCTGCGCTGGAATCAACAGCAGACACTTTCAAGAATATCACTTTTTCCAATTGATGAGGGGCTGTTCGGTTGTTTTCCGAAAAAATCGAAAATGTAAAACTCACGTTTTAACTCATTTCAAGATATTTCCCGTATTTCTTTTTTTCGTTTGTTTCGCAATGAAATCATCGTCACGTCACAGCCACGTCACATAAGAAACAAATACAGCCGCAATAGTAACAGTGTTTCGATTTTCATTTCTTGTGTATTTTTGAACATAAAAAAAAGAAAATGGAAATCAGCTGCAATAGTAACAGCGTTTTCAGTAATTAAATAATCTATTTTATTCACGGTCACTGTTTCAACAGTATTTTTAGTAATTAAAAATTCATTGAAGTGATATTTTCCAAGTGTTTTCAGAGGTTTTCGGTGTAAAAACACTTTTCTCAAAAATCTGACGTGACATCCTACGTGGCACCCCCATTTTTTTAAATCACAAAACGAAACAAACATGTGATTTGAAAATCGGTTAAAACCAAAATCCTACGTGGCAGGGGGGATTTCTTGAAATCTGACGTGGCGGGGGGGGGGGGGGGGGTTTTTAGCAAACAAACAAACGAAAAATATTACTCCATGAAACGTAAAAAGTATAGGGTCTAATCTCATATTTTTCATGGAGTCATTAGGTTATTATAACGCTTCTAATCCATAATGGAGGGCCTGAACAGTCGGGAGATACTTATATGGCTCTCGCGGTATTGGGTCTGATTTTGGAATGGATTATCAAAAAATTTATTTTTAATAAATTGAGATGCGTACTAAGGTAATAGTTGTTCCATCAAAAGCTCCACGCATAAATTTTCTCCTCTCAATTTAAGCTATGAACGGTGTAAATAGTCTTGTTCTAGACGTTCATATATTTGGATTTGGTTGTTATTAAGTTTATGGTCATCATCGCAATTAAAAGCCACCTTATTGTAGTATGTAATGTTTGACTGATTTTCATCTTAAAAAAATGTTTTGACTCGTTTTATTATTATTATTTTCTAATTGTGCCACATGTGTAATGTGTTAGATAAGACAGTTTTGACCAGTTGATGTCAACAATTTTCCTATGGAAAAAGTTGGGGTCTTGCTCCATTTGACATAAACAAGTTTCACATTTCTCACAATCAGATCTTCCACAAATACAAGAAGAAAAATCAAGCCTTTATCCGTGCTACCCTTACAAATAATAGGAGAAATTTTTTAAAAATATCATTTTTGAAACTTTATTAGCAAAATCAATCTTTTTTTATATAATTAGTAAATCTATCTTTTTTTGGCCGATTGGTCAAAAAGAAGTCGATTTTACAAAAATGAAGTTTTAAAATACAGGGGACTACTGGTCATGTGTATTTAGTGGTGCCTAATTATACTTGTCTGGTGTGAAAGTTGACATCTCCATTGAGGTATTCATTACAATTTCAATCATTACAATGAAAATAAAAAGATAATCTTTTTATAAGACTCTTACACAATAAAAACGAAAAATTACAACTCTCGTCAAAACAAACACAACGGACGTTTATCACCCGTTGTTTGCGTTGGATCTTTGTCTGTGCCGGGGACGTTAATATCCGTGGACTACCAAGCGATCAGATCAATCCGGAGTTTCGTTGATTCGCGAAGGAATCAAGAAACCGAAGCAATTATCTCGGCAACAGCGAGATAACCACTCTTCTCAAGATAGCAACTAGGTACGATCTCAAGGGAAGGAACCGGGCTATGGATCTGACGAACTCCTCTTCCTTATGTCAAAGAACTCGATCCAATCTCCTCCTCTCTAAAATTCGTGCTCCTTCAGTCTTCAATTCAGCAGGGCTTCGCCGACGCTTGAGAATTCCAGATCTGTAAATGAAGGCCCTAGGGCTGTATTTATAGGCTTTGGGACCTCCGTTTTCGGATAAGAACGATCGATTCACTCTTATCCTCAGTTGTAACCACTTTATCACGTTCTTGGATGATATTAGATCAGTTAAAACAAATACACGTGGTTAACAGTCGAAAAACGACTCAAAACTACGTAAAACAGCTTTTTGGGGTCTGGGACACCCGCGGTGTCTCGGCCATGGCCGAGACACTCAGAGTGTCTCCGTCAAGGTGTCTGGGCCTTGGCCGAGACACTCAGAGTGTCTCCGCTTGTTTTGCCTCTAACTCTCTCATATGACCTCCAAATAAAATGATTAAAGATGCATTGGAAAGCTTACGAAGAGATCTACAAGTTTTATCTTTTGAGATTTTTCATATTCAAATTGAATCATGGCCAAAATCTCCATTCTTCTCTAAGATACCAACACTATCTCGGAATTCTGAGGTAGTTTGTACTATCTTTGGTATTTTGGCTTTATCTCTCTCATACGATCTCGAAATGAGTTGATACAATATGCGTTAGAAAGCTAACAAGGAGATCTACAACTTTTATATTTTGAGATTCTTCATATTTGAAGCGAATCATGATTAAAACAGCTCTATAAAACCCGAGATAGTCCAACTGTCTCGGCCTTGGCCGAGATAGTGCAAGTGTCTCTCCTCTGTTTTGCTTCTAACTCTCTCATCTAATCTCGGAATGAGTTGATCCAAGATGAGTTAGAAATCTATCGAGGAGATCTACAACTTTTGTCTTTTAAGATTCTTCATATTTGAAGTGAATCATGGTCAAAACTGCTCTATAAAGCCTGAGACAGTCCAACTGTCTCGGCCTTGGCCGAGACAGTGTAATTGTCTCTCTGCTGTTTTGTCTCTAAATCTCTCATCCGATCTCGGAATGAGTTGATCCAAGATGCGTTGGAAAGCTGGAGGAGAAATCTATAACTTTTATCTTTTGAGCTTCTTCATATTCAAAGCGAGACAGTCTCTACCAATGCCAAGACACTTGGAGTGTCTCCGCTAAGGCCTGGGGCATTGTTTTGTGCGTCCCGTCCGTTTTCGTCGTATCTTCGTGGTCCGAACTCGGAATTGCGCGATTCAAAGTGTGAAGGGAAATCGATGAGAAGATCTACAAGCTCCCATGGTTGAATCACATGTAGAGTAGATGGGACACGATGGGCGCTTCGTCTTTCGTAAGCGAAAGCGTAGCTCCCGATCAGTTCGTATCTTCGTTATTCTGCAGTTCTGTTGCTTCACATAGTTCGTCGACTTACTTCATGCGTTTATCGACATCAATTAAGCTTCTGTGACCCGGATAGTGACGTTCATTGTCTTCTCTCTGTCTCAAGCCGCGTGCGGGAATCCGTGGGCAATTTTTGATGCCTACAACACTTTAATAAAGTTTTAATTAGTCTTGTATATTTTTAATGTTTAATTAGCATGTGATTAGTCAACACTAATTACACGGGTCTACTAGTCACGTATATTTTAAAAACCATATTTTACAAATCAATCAAAGAGGTCGATTTTGCTAATTAAATCTACAAAAAGTCGGTTTTGCTAATAAAGATTCAATAAAACAAACAGAACGAAAAATATTACTCCATGAAACGTAAAAAGTATAGGGTCTAATCTCATATTTTTCATGGAGTCATTAGGTTATTATAACGCTTCTAATCCATAATGGAGGGCCTGAACAGTCGGGAGATACTTATATGGCTCTCGCGGTATTGGGTCTGATTTTGGAATGGATTATCAAAAAATTTATTTTTAATAAATTGAGATGCGTACTAAGGTAATAGTTGTTCCATCAAAAGCTCCACGCATAAATTTTCTCCTCTCAATTTAAGCTATGAACGGTGTAAATAGTCTTGTTCTAGACGTTCATATATTTGGATTTGGTTGTTATTAAGTTTATGGTCATCATCGCAATTAAAAGCCACCTTATTGTAGTATGTAATGTTTGACTGATTTTCATCTTAAAAAAATGTTTTGACTCGTTTTATTATTATTATTTTCTAATTGTGCCACATGTGTAATGTGTTAGATAAGACAGTTTTGACCAGTTGATGTCAACAATTTTCCTATGGAAAAAGTTGGGGTCTTGCTCCATTTGACATAAACAAGTTTCACATTTCTCACAATCAGATCTTCCACAAATACAAGAAGAAAAATCAAGCCTTTATCCGTGCTACCCTTACAAATAATAGGAGAAATTTTTTAAAAATATCATTTTTGAAACTTTATTAGCAAAATCAATCTTTTTTTATATAATTAGTAAATCTATCTTTTTTTGGCCGATTGGTCAAAAAGAAGTCGATTTTACAAAAATGAAGTTTTAAAATACAGGGGACTACTGGTCATGTGTATTTAGTGGTGCCTAATTATACTTGTCTGGTGTGAAAGTTGACATCTCCATTGAGGTATTCATTACAATTTCAATCATTACAATGAAAATAAAAAGATAATCTTTTTATAAGACTCTTACACAATAAAAACGAAAAATTACAACTCTCGTCAAAACAAACACAACGGACGTTTATCACCCGTTGTTTGCGTTGGATCTTTGTCTGTGCCGGGGACGTTAATATCCGTGGACTACCAAGCGATCAGATCAATCCGGAGTTTCGTTGATTCGCGAAGGAATCAAGAAACCGAAGCAATTATCTCGGCAACAGCGAGATAACCACTCTTCTCAAGATAGCAACTAGGTACGATCTCAAGGGAAGGAACCGGGCTATGGATCTGACGAACTCCTCTTCCTTATGTCAAAGAACTCGATCCAATCTCCTCCTCTCTAAAATTCGTGCTCCTTCAGTCTTCAATTCAGCAGGGCTTCGCCGACGCTTGAGAATTCCAGATCTGTAAATGAAGGCCCTAGGGCTGTATTTATAGGCTTTGGGACCTCCGTTTTCGGATAAGAACGATCGATTCACTCTTATCCTCAGTTGTAACCACTTTATCACGTTCTTGGATGATATTAGATCAGTTAAAACAAATACACGTGGTTAACAGTCGAAAAACGACTCAAAACTACGTAAAACAGCTTTTTGGGGTCTGGGACACCCGCGGTGTCTCGGCCATGGCCGAGACACTCAGAGTGTCTCCGCTTGTTTTGCCTCTAACTCTCTCATATGACCTCCAAATAAAATGATTAAAGATGCATTGGAAAGCTTACGAAGAGATCTACAAGTTTTATCTTTTGAGATTTTTCATATTCAAATTGAATCATGGCCAAAATCTCCATTCTTCTCTAAGATACCAACACTATCTCGGAATTCTGAGGTAGTTTGTACTATCTTTGGTATTTTGGCTTTATCTCTCTCATACGATCTCGAAATGAGTTGATACAATATGCGTTAGAAAGCTAACAAGGAGATCTACAACTTTTATATTTTGAGATTCTTCATATTTGAAGCGAATCATGATTAAAACAGCTCTATAAAACCCGAGATAGTCCAACTGTCTCGGCCTTGGCCGAGATAGTGCAAGTGTCTCTCCTCTGTTTTGCTTCTAACTCTCTCATCTAATCTCGGAATGAGTTGATCCAAGATGAGTTAGAAATCTATCGAGGAGATCTACAACTTTTGTCTTTTAAGATTCTTCATATTTGAAGTGAATCATGGTCAAAACTGCTCTATAAAGCCTGAGACAGTCCAACTGTCTCGGCCTTGGCCGAGACAGTGTAATTGTCTCTCTGCTGTTTTGTCTCTAAATCTCTCATCCGATCTCGGAATGAGTTGATCCAAGATGCGTTGGAAAGCTGGAGGAGAAATCTATAACTTTTATCTTTTGAGCTTCTTCATATTCAAAGCGAGACAGTCTCTACCAATGCCAAGACACTTGGAGTGTCTCCGCTAAGGCCTGGGGCATTGTTTTGTGCGTCCCGTCCGTTTTCGTCGTATCTTCGTGGTCCGAACTCGGAATTGCGCGATTCAAAGTGTGAAGGGAAATCGATGAGAAGATCTACAAGCTCCCATGGTTGAATCACATGTAGAGTAGATGGGACACGATGGGCGCTTCGTCTTTCGTAAGCGAAAGCGTAGCTCCCGATCAGTTCGTATCTTCGTTATTCTGCAGTTCTGTTGCTTCACATAGTTCGTCGACTTACTTCATGCGTTTATCGACATCAATTAAGCTTCTGTGACCCGGATAGTGACGTTCATTGTCTTCTCTCTGTCTCAAGCCGCGTGCGGGAATCCGTGGGCAATTTTTGATGCCTACAACACTTTAATAAAGTTTTAATTAGTCTTGTATATTTTTAATGTTTAATTAGCATGTGATTAGTCAACACTAATTACACGGGTCTACTAGTCACGTATATTTTAAAAACCATATTTTACAAATCAATCAAAGAGGTCGATTTTGCTAATTAAATCTACAAAAAGTCGGTTTTGCTAATAAAGATTCAATAATGGTCTTTTTTAAATTCCCAAATAATAACGTCAAACTTATCGAGCTCGTTTCATTCTTTTATCTGTCAACATTTATCACCGTCCACTAGGGGCAATGCTTGTAGATAACATAAAGCATAATGAAGAATGCAACATCAAACTTCATCAACATTACTTTATACGTTTATGAATACAAGGCTTTAAATCTTGTTCAGTGCTCTCCAAAATACAACTGAAGCTATAGTCGTAATTTAATGTGCAAAACACAGTTGTAATCGCCATTGACAGATTCTACGTAGATCTTTACCATATCGACATGCTATATTCAGTCAATGCTCGATACAAGATCTTCAGATTTAACCATTTATCATTTACGACATCCAGTCCACCATCTACAATTCAACATTGTTGCTTCACCAAAATATTGGGATCGATTCCTTCGAAGGTCCTAACCATGGCATATCACCTAACATGGATTCAAATTACTCATACTTGATACAAGGAGAAATAAAAAACTACAGCAGATCAGATGATCACCACAAACACGCTCATTTTATTCTCTGTTTTCCCCTATTAGAGGACTTTGCTGTCTGTGATTAGCATCACTTGCAAGGAAACAACCTTTGAACATTTTGACTTGAAGGAAAATTCATGGCCATGGACTTCACAGACTGATATTGTAGTAGAAACTTATCCAGTAATCAAATTTCAAACACAAAACAACTCAACATAACTCTCATCCTAATCCCATGACATGAAACTCTCAATCAAACAATTTAGGTTGCATCTTTATACCCTCTGAAGTAAACTCTCCACTTTAAGATTTTGCACTCTAATATCCTGACCCCTTATGGAACACCCAAAAGCATTAGATACAATGTTAAATGAAAAAGCGAGGAAACAATTTAGAATGCAATAAATAGTAAATACTCATTTGTGACAAACATTGACAACAAAGAAATTTACTTGGAAATCTCTGTATAAGCTGGTCTTATTGTATAATAGTAGCCAACCAAAAACAAAATTGTAATTCCTCACCCAGAGAGAGAGAGAGAGAGAGAGAGAGGGGAAACAATTTAGAATGCAATAAACAGTAAATACTCATTTGTGACAAACATAGATAAAAGGACAAATTTTTAAAAACAACCGTTTTTTAACATTAATGAGTAAAATCGACCATTTCAAATAATAATCAGCAAAATCGACCTTTTCCATTTGAAAAGGGGCGATTTCGATTTGGAGAAGTTTTTTAGAGCTGCACGGGACTAGTAGTCCCGTGCAGTCTCTCTCTCTCCCCTCACTCACGTGTTATCTCTCTCCTCACTCACCTCCCCGCTGCCGTGATCCCCAGCCTATCTCTCTCTCTCCTCACTCACCTCCCCCGTTCACTTCCTCTCCTCCGCCGCCCGCAACCGCCAGGCCCGCGACCTCTCCTCCTCCTCCCCCTCCACCACTGATCACCACCTCCACTTCCACGACCTCCCCCTCCCCCGACAAACCCCGGCCCCGCCCCTCCCACTTCCCCTCCCAACTCCAAACCCCTCTTCGACGCCGCCGTCCTCCACTTCCCTTGCAAGCGTAAGGCAAAGCAAGAATCCAAAGTCGTCCCTTGCTCAATAAATTTATCTCAAAAACGAAAGTCATTATCTATAACTGAAATCATAAAAGAGATGAACCATAATGTCATTTACAGGAAAAATTACTTATGAGATCAGCCCATATAAGCAAAGTTCACCAATTCTCAGCAAAGCGCACAGAGAATTAACCCACATTTAGAACAGTGCCCTCCCAAAACCCAAACTTACATGAAAAAAACGATATTGAGGTGACGATGATCGAACCAATGAAGAACCAGCAGCTGAAGTTTTCCTTGGTGGATGTAATGGAGGAAGAAGATGATACTGCTGTTTGTGATCCTTTTCAATGCTGCTGTTATTGCTCATGGTCATGGCGAGGAGAGAGGGGAGGGGAAGTGGAGGACGGCGGCGTCGAAGAGTGGTGATCAGTGGTGGAGGGGGAGGAGGAGGAGAGGTCGCGGGCCTGGCGGTTGCGGGCGGCGGAGGAGAGGGAGAGATAGGCTGGGGATCACGGGAGCGGGGAGGTGAGTGAGGAGAGAGATAACACGTGAGTGAGGGGAGAGAGAGAGACTGCACGGGACTAGTACTCCCGTGCAGCTCAAAAAACTTCTCAGGATCGAAATCGACCCTTTTCAAATGAAAAGGGTCGATTTTGCTGATTATTATTTGAAATGGTCGATTTTACTCATTAATGTTAAAAAACGGTTGTTTTTAAAAATTTGTCCTAGATAAAATTTACTTGGAAATCTCTGTATAAGCTGATCTTATTGTATGATAGTAGCCAACCAAAAACAAACTTGTAATTCCTCACCCAAGAGAGAGAGAGAGAGTGAGAGAGAAGGAAAAAAAGGCACATAAAGTATAGCCTATAAACTTCTCAATGTCAGAAAACCACTGCAATGTTCAAAGACGCTAGTTGAACACAAATGACAATCCACGTACACAGAAAATAAAGTTATATTAAAAAAACAAAACATGAAAGAAAATAAAACTATTTTCATCATCCCCTCTTAATCACAGTGTATTTATCTCCTTCACCCAGCTAACTATGATCATCTAGTACAATCTAAATTACATTATCCGTACGTCTATTATAAAAACAACTTCCTGTTGACATTTAGGGGTTGTTTGGTTGGTTTCCTAAAAACCAAGAAAAGGAAATCGGTACAAGGAAATCAATAAAATAATATTTTTATCCATTTCCATCCCTAAAACTCACCCACAACATCCAATAAAATATTATTTTTATCCTCTAACTCATCTCATTTCATCTCCTTTCTTACCTTTAAAAATAAACCAAACACAAGAAATGTGTCACATCATCCAACTCATCACATCTCATTTTATCTCATTTTTAAAAATCACACACATCATCCAATAATATTGTGACAACTCACCTCATCTCATTAAACATTCCTTTCCACCCATTTCCTCAAAAAAAAAACAAGAAATTAATTTCCTTAAGTACATGTCACATCATCCAATAATATACCTCCAACTCATCTCATCTCATCTATTTTCTTATTTTTAAAAACGAACCAAACACAAACAACCTCAAAACATCATCCAATAATATACCTCCAATTCATTTCCTTATTTTTTTAACCAACCAAACAACCTCAAAACAAGTTTTTAAAAAAATCACTCACATCATCCAATAATAAGGTGACAACTCATCTCATCTCATCTCCTATTCTATAATTTCCTTTTTTTTTTAAACCAACCAAACAACTTCAAAGTAATTATAATAGGAAATATGTTTCCTAAAGTTTGATTTCCCAGTTTTTTTGGCCAAACGAACAGGCACAAGCAAACACAACAAGTACAATTAGTGCATCATGTCTTTTCCGATCTGAAGCATGTAACAACAAACAAGAACATGGTATAAGTTTAGAAAGTAAATCTAGTAAAATCAGGCCTAAAGAGATCTGCAGATTGCACAAGAACTGATATGAGTTCTGTAGAATTATACAGCAGCATTTCATGGCACATCATGACGCCGACAATATGAATGAAGTAAAACCTGCAAGTTCTGCTCAGCTCTCACACAAACAAACATGACACGCTCTAAAAGGAAAATTAAAATTAAAACTAAACAATCATTAAATGTCTATAGATTTTTCTGAAGTCCACGGGTAAGCAATACTAGTCCTAAACCTAGGAACATTTAGCAAAAGTAAGAACAAGTATGTGTAACCAATGAAGGTATGAGAAGCTAAAGTTTTAGAACGGCAATCTCCTGCAATATCCTTCTTAAATAAGATGCAATGTTTAAGCCCTAAAACCACATTCTATTTCAAGGTCAAACCATATTATTTGAGAAAATTACAGCCACATTAACATGGTAATAACTAAGTCAGTAAACTACAACACCAACTCACTTCCCTCAACTATGCACAACAAAATTCTACAACAAGAACCAATTCAGAACTAAAACTAAACAATCATTAAGAAAGAGGAGGATTGAGATCTTGCTATGCTCTTCCATGTTCACCATCCATCATATCCAACTCCATCTCCTTCTTCCTCACCTCCAATGCCATCCTCTCACTCTCAATCCTCAGCCTCTCATTCTCCATCCTCTCCCTCTCCATCTCCCAATCCTTCTTCCTCTTAAACCTTTCCCACTTCGCCCTCCTCTTTGCCAAAGCAAACCCCTCTGCCTCAATCGCCACCCTCTCCTCTATCAACTGCAATGCCCTCTTCCTCAGCCACTCCCTCTTTTGCCCTGGAGAAAACGCATCAATCTCAATCCCAAAATTCTCGATCCCAAATTTCCCAAAACCACCATCATCATCCTCCTCATCCTCTTCTCCCTCATCAGAATCCTTCAAGTCATGATCATGTTCGTCGTCCTCAACCCCATTTCCCTTTGGCTCCAACTCCCTTGAATTAGGTATCCGCTGCCCATTGTGATAAGCACACATTTCTCTATAAAACAAATGCTTCGAGCTCAGAATCTTTCTCACATCCTCCTTCGCCTTTTCCGAGACGTGATGCATTGAATCGAGCAAGTTAGGGTTTTCAACAACTTGGCAAGTGGTTCCTCGACCGAGAATTTCATTCAATCTCTTGTACCTAGGGAGGAAATGAATCAGATAATCAACAAATAGTTTGTCAATTGATCCTTAATTGTTCATTTAATTATTTGGTTATAATCGATTAGGTAGTTCATCGATCTTAATCTCCCTACCACTACTCCAAAGCCCCAAAGATATGGTGAGGGTTGAGGGTTATTGATTTATATTCTCACAATTTAACAGTGAACAAATTACTTTTAGTATTTGATTCGTAAACAATTTGTTTGCTTGTCAAATATTTGTTTTTAATTTGATCGGTTATTTTATACTGATTTTGAGAGACCTAAAGAATCCCAAATCATCTTATTAACCAAGTATTCAAACTACAGGCTTATACATCATAATCGTGAAGGAATAATTTTCAATTATGAATTTAAATGATATTTAAGAATCAAATTCTTTTAAACAATGAAAGTATTTCTTCAACAAAATAAAAATTACCGTCCTAACTATATAGTTTGATATTCATAAACTATAGATTATTAATCGAATAAGGGTCATTTGCACTTTAATACCGCAAAGTTTCCACCTTTTTAACCCTGACAGCTAGAATTTGGGGAAAGTGAGGAACAAATTTGAAATTGTCAAACTAAGATCAAGTTGAAAACTTTGAGGTATCAGATTGCCGTAATGCCACTTCAATGATTCAGAGCTCCAAAACCCTAACTGTACCTTTTATTGAGATCGTTGAACTTATCCTCGCATTGCTGCGGCGAGACGTTGAAGCCCTTGTCGAGCATGAGCTTGGAGACGGTCTTCCACTTGCCCTTCTTCTGGAGGGCCTTGCCGCCGGCGTCGTTAGGGCAGACGTCGTCGCCGACGAGGGAGACGAGGTTGATGAGGAGGCGGACGACGTCGTCGGTCCACTTCATCCGGTGCCATGGCGATGAGATCTTTTTGGAGGCGGAGGCGCCGGCGGCGGAGGCGGAGGAAGGGTGGTGGTCGTCGTCGTCGCTGGTGAGGTTCAGGGTTGAGGTTGAGGGGTTTGGGAAGAGGAGGGAGCCGATCATGGGATTGTCCATTGATTAGGGTTTGCGGGAATTGGGAGTGATGTGAGGACTAAACCCTAGGGGCATTCAGGGAAGAAATTTTCGGGGGAAGAGAGTTGGGGGAGCTGGAAAAGAGAAGGAAGGGGGGGTTCGACGTTTGGATGTTGGTAGATTTTAGTGATGATAATTAGTATAGACTTTTGCAAAAGTAATAATTAATTAATGATAATATGGGGAACCATCTTCTCAGTAATTGACGTTAGGGTGAATTGCACATAATGGCCTCTTTTAAACTTTAGCATCATTTTAAGACCGCTCAACTAATTTATTAGCATTGAGTGTGATAAACTCGGAGGGACTAAGTACTAATAAAATAGTTGAGAAGTGTTAATTGTTAAGTGTTACTATAGGCATAGATAGGTGGGCTATATGCAATTTACCCTAGGGCCTGTTTGGATTTGTAGGGGGGTGAAGGGAAGTTAAGGGAAACTGAGAGAAGGGAAGGGAAGGGAAGGGAGTTCCCTTCCCCTTGGTTACACCCCAATTTGGGGGGTAACAAATTTTATACTATTAGGGGGTGAACCAAGGGGAACTAGGGTGAATTAACTTCACCTCCTAAGTGTTCCCAAACATTTGTAAGGGGTGAAGGGAAGTTAAGGGAAACTAAGAGAAGGGAAGGGAAGGAAAGTGAGTTCCCTTCCCCTTGGTTATACCCTAATTTGGGGGGTAACAAATTTTATATTATTAGGGGGTGAACCAAGGGGAACTACGGTGA
>NC_033794.1:4605012-4638736 GCF_001876935.1 Asparagus officinalis | reverse complement strand
GAAGTTAAGGGAAACTGAGTGAAGGGAAGGAAAGGGAAGGAAAGGAAATTTTCTTCCCCTTGGTTACACCCCAATTTGGGGGGTAACAAATTTTATACTATTAGGGGGTGAACCAAGGGGAACTAGGGTGAATTAACTTCACCTCCTAAGTGTTCCCAAACAAGGTGAATGGAGGTGAATGGTTCCCCTAACTTCCCTTCACCCTCATTCCCCTCAATCCAAACAAGCCCCTAGGGTTGGCATGAGTAGTGTTGTCTAGAAGTTAATGTGAGGTTTAGACGATGTAAGGATGATTTTAAGGTACTTTATTCTCCTCTGATGATTGATTGTGTTGAAGGAGAAAATGAGCCGCAATTACCTACACAAAATAATAGAGGTTAGAGTCCCGGAAGTTGTTGTCTTCAGCGTGCCATCTGACGCTCAAGTCAGCGACTGGTTTGACAATCTTGAAAAGAAAAGTAGAGTATAAAAATGCATTACCTGTGTACATTGGAAGTTACCAATATTTATAGTGGGGATTAAACCCTAAGGGCATTGAAGAGAAAGGGGGTGTTGGAAAAGAGAAGAAAGGCGAGGGTTAAACATTTTTGATGTTGGTAGATTAGTGATGATAATGAAAATATACATATATCTGCATAAGTAATGATTTATTAATGATAAGATAGGGAATCATCTTTTTAGTAATTGAAGTTAGGGTAAATTGCACATAATGACCTCTTTTAAACTTTAGCATCATTTTAAGATCGCTCAACTAATTTATTAGCACTAAGCACTCCATATACTCATTTCAGGGACTGAACACTAATAAAATAGTTGAAGTGTGTTAACTGTTAAGTGCTGTTAGAGGCATAGATAAGTGGAGCTAAATGCAATTTATCCTAGGGTCTGTATGAGTAGACGAGACACGCTACTTCATGTTGACGGTTTATTGCATCGACTATGATTTGATCATGTTGATGATATGAATTGTACTAATCTAGACATATGTTGCGTCAATAATACGCATATGCACTATGGAGCAACACTCTGACCTCGTTTGCTCTTTAGCATTCCAAGTAAAATTTAGTGTTTTACTTGCAATATTCTAAGAAAAACTTAGACACTTTTTTCTTCAATCGAGAGTTAAATATATTTCTAACATCTATATTCTTTCTCCACCTTGGTAATCTTTGATTGCTGTCGTTCCTAAAACACAAATGGAAATTTTGAAATCTTGAGCTAGTCATCTAATGATCCACATGTATTGTGTGGATTTCTTGATGCGTCTGACAACTGAATAATTATTTTCACTCGATATTGTTAATTACTGGAATGCTGACTCCTTTTCTTTTCCTTAACATTTTGGGATTATCAATAACTAATTGCCCATGCTAGAGTAAAGCATTAACCCGTGATTATCATCATCAATCTTTAGAAGCCACATATGCACCATGGAACAAACTTGTGCATTTCTTAATTGTTAAAGTAAGAGAGAGAGAGTCTTGAGTAAATTTTCCTTTAAGTTGAATATTGAGTGTACACATATATTTATACAAGTAGAGGAGGGTGAGGTGTGTTCTCACAACCAATGTGGGACTAAAACTCACTACTAACACTATTATCAACAGCCCCCCTCAAACTCATGTTGGATCAAACAAAGTGAGTTTGCGTACAAGAAACTGGAACCGATGAACATGTAAGGCCTTTGTGAAGAAATCTGCAAGCTCGTCGGCGGATGATACATGAGGAAATAGAATTGTCTTATCTATGATAACTTGTTGACGGATAAAATAAGCGTCGATCTCAATGTATTTGGTTCTCTCATGAAATACTGAATTATTAGCAAACTGGATGACATTCTTATTATCACAGTATAGAGGAGTAGGAGACGAAAAAGAAATACGTCAGAGCGATTTTTAATACGAGCTTGTCCTTAAGTGAAGATCACCACAGTGAAGGCTTGATAAGTAGCAAGTACGTCAGAGCGATTTTTAAGGAGGTAGAGACATGTATAACGAGAGAAATCATCGATAAAACTAACATAATATAAGTAGCTAGATGAAGAAGACAGAGGAGTTGGCCCCTAGATATCAAAATGGACCAAATCAAATAATAAAGTGGAAATAGATTTTTTGTATTGGTTGAAAACGGTAGAACAGTGAATTTAGCCAATTTACAACCAGTGCATGACTTAATATGAGAACAAGAGGATACAGGACCAAGTACTTCGGACTGGATAAGACTTTCCAGCCTTTTATGAGACACATGACAAAGTCTTCTATGACACAAATCTGCAAAAAGCAATGTAGAGGATTTTGGACTTACAGAAGCAACATGAGAATTGAAGGCTCTCTAAAAATTACTGCAGATAGATGATCCCCATCAAACACCGATGATGGAAGTTATAATTTGACGGCTTCTAGAATGCTATAATTATAAAACTTTCACGTAAATCGATGAAGGTTACAATCTGACGACCTTCACAACAACTGATGAAAGGTCTAATTCAACAACCTTCACAATCAATATCGGGAGCTACAATCAGCTGATGATTCTCATATTTTTAAGGAGTCAAGACGAAGATTACAAGATGATGATCTTTGCAAACGCTCTAGCAAAAGAGACAATAAATTGATGGTCTCTTTACATCAAAACGCAGAGGTCCTCCCTCGAGCGTGTGAGCTGGCGTTCGTTGACAAGCTGAGTTCATGCGGGAGAACTCATCGCAGGTCGACCCCGATCGTTCGCCAAGCTTGCCTGCAAGCTCGTTTGAAAGTTCAAGCAGCTCTCAAGCTCGCCTGCAAGCTTATCAGCCTCGCCTAAATAGTGCAAGCGACTGTTTACTTGTGGGAGTGGGCCCACTCACTTCCCATGTCCTGAGTAATGAGGCATGGCTCCCATCACTCCTATAGTGGTCACATCCCATAGCTATAGAGGGAGTATGCTACTCCTTATTTCTATTAGTGGTCACATCCTACAAATCAAGGGATGACCCATGCATGGGTCATCCCTTGCCTATTTATAGGACCCCTTTGTCAACGCGAAATGGGTTGGATTGGCTCAGCATACGATTGGGTGAAGAAGCTTGACATTTTCATGACTCTTCAACTAGAGGCTGGATCATTTGGGGATTTTTCCTTAAGTCTTTTGCCTTCTTCTTGGCTCCCTCAAGGCTCTTCAACAGAGGTCTTCACTAGCTTGCTTGGTAGAACTTTCCTAGCTTTTTTTGCCTGGGTTGTTAAAGTGGACTCAATCTGAACTCTCCGATTTGATACTCTTGGTTTTTTGCAAACTCTTGCATATTAGCCTTCTCTAAGCATTCGGCATTGATACTCATCAAGCTCGGGTATTATCGAACTCAATCACACAAGAGCTTCTACTGCATACTGAAGCTCAATTGCAATTTCGATCGGATCATCCAACGGAAGCAAACTCGACGCAAGCATTCGAGGGAGGCATCCTACCGCTACCGAAGAACCCACGTTAAACAAGAAGAATTTTCTCTTCGCTTCTATTGTAACTTGATTTCTTAATTTGTAATAAGTCATTCTTATTAATACAAATCTCCTTCTTTTTCGGAGAAATCAATTTTTCTCACCTACAACCATCTAGTAAATAATTAACATTTGAATTAAAAGTAGTTGTCTCTTTTATAAACTTTTTTGATGGTAAAGATGGTCCAAATCCACTAAAAATGAAGTGTGTTGTCCCTCTGTGTTTGGACAAGACACCTTTTAGGTTTATAGATGTAATTCTTAATATTCATCAACATGAAGAAGTTAAAAGAAAATATTTAAAATGTAAAACCATCACAAACAAAGAGGGGACAACGTCAAATGTATTATTATTATTATTCAAAATACATAAACATTAAAACTATCAACAATGTATATATTAACCCAAATGCATGTCTATACAATTAAGTAATGCAAAACATGAAGTGAGAATGAGATATCACGAAACTATCATACTCCCTTTAAAAGTACGAGTTCGGGAAAATCTTTCTATGGTCAATATTATCCTTTATTGTTTTAAATATTTTATTTATATCTTAATCTATTCTAATCATAATTATATCCTATCCTAATTCTACGTGAACTATCTATAGCTTAACAATTTTAAAAAATAATATTAATAAAATATATAAAACATCTTTATTGTATTAGTTTGTTAAGATAAAGAAATTATACGTAGCTAATGTACTATAATACATAAAATATTTCAAAAAAACCTAAAATTGTTTAAATTTGCACAAAATACCCTGAAAAGTTTAAAATTATAAAAATTATCCTGACGTCTAAAAACTTAAAATAACAAACATAAAATTAAGAAATTAACAATAGTTTGGGAAGAATTTAAAATTTGCGGTTAGCATATCAATATCTCAAAAAATATGAAAACACCCTAAAAAGTTTAAATTACAAATAAGCACATGAAATTCTAAAATTTTAAAACTTGCAAACAACATAGATGAATTTAAAGGATTACCATAATGCACCTAAAAATTACTTATATTTCAAAATTTAAAAATAAAAAAATGAAATTAAGAAATTAACTGCAACCTCCGAAGAATTTAAAATTTTTAATTAACACCATCAATGTCCTAAAAATTATAGAAACACCCTCAAATGTTTAAATTATAAAAACAATCCTAAAATTCTAAAAATTTTAAAATTTGTAAAGAACAAAAGATTACTCTCATGCACCTAAAATTTTAAAATTTAGCAAAATTAACCTTAAAGTTGCAAAAGTTGTCTAAAAAACTCTTTCAAAAATTAAAAATCATAAAAAACTCTAAATTTTTAAAATTTATAACAAGCACACATCAAATCTGGAAACTATTGGTAGACCGCTAAAATTTAAAATATTCAAAAAATAATCTACTGTTTTAACAATTACAAAAAACAACCTAAAAATTTCTGAGTTGTAAGAAATATTGTGCCATTTAATAATTATCACCGACACATGAAACATAGAAGTTACAACTACCAAACTTGAAAGTAATTTTTTTAAAAATGCTTTCAAAGTTTTAAAAAATTACAAATCACACCATCAAAGTTCAAAACCACAAAAAAAAAGAAAATTTAAAATTTGGCAAAGAAAAGTATAATTGTTAGGCATTTATATATATATATATAATTTTTAATTTAGGGTTTACTATCCCTTTTTAACATCTAAAGATAGTCTAAGTTGATAATGATAAAAAAAAATAATAAGAATTGATTAAAAATATCCGGTTAAGGAATAAAATTAAAAAAATAGCTTAAAAATCATTGACACCATATAAATTAAATTAACTGCATAACATTTTAGTAATAATTTGGAGCAGCAAAACACATTAGTGACATTAATTGATAGATGTTTAAATTCATAAAAATAATAAAAGACTATAATATAATAGCTTAGAATTAATTGATTATAATTTAGAAATATTAATCTTTGATGTTAATAATATCTATAGGGTAAAAAAATACAATGAATTACGTATAGAGCAACTATCAAAAATATTCAGAAATATCCTTCAAAAAACGTCCATGAATTATTTGAATTGGCATTAACATAAGGCATGTCTATTAAAGAAGCACCAACTAAGTTACATTAAAGAGTTCTCCATGGACAATATAAGAAAAAAATTAATAAGCATTCATAAATTTTATACTTTGTTCTTGAAATACTAAAAAAATTAAATATTAATATTATAGTATAAAACAAATTGCCAATAAAAAAATAAGGTATTTAGTTTAGATCTTTGTAAAAAATAACAGGAATAGAGCAAAATATAATATTATTAACATAACAGAAACTTTTATTGGATGCACATCATAAGAATTCATTGTAGAGAAAAAGATGTAGCTCCTAATATTATTTAAGTAATAAATTAGGAACACAAAGAATTTGATATATATGAAATTAATATTTATTATCATTGAAAAAAAAACTCAAAGTATGTATTTCAAGAAGTTTGTGTTAAATATTAGAAATACATTTAGGGTCTGTTTGTTTGCCTAAAAAAAGTGGGAAATCAAAGAAATGGAAAATTATTTCTAAGAAGAATTGTTTTGGGAGTGTTTGGTTTGCTAAAAAAAAAGAAAATCAAAGAAATAGAGATGAGATGAGATGAGTTGTCACCTTATTATAGGATGATGTGAGTGATTTTTTAAGAGAACATGTTTTGATGTTGTTTAGTTGGAGAAAAAAATAAGGAAATGAATTATGAGAAACCTATTTCTTGTAATATGTTGTTTTCTTTTGTTTGGTTCATTCTTAAAAATAAGAAAATAAATGAGATGAGATGAGTTGTCATTATATTATTGGATGATGTGACCCACACTTAAGTAAAATGTTTTCCTAGCTTTTTGAGAGAAAATGTGTGGAAATGAGATGTTAATTAGATGAGATAAGTTGTCACCATCTTATTGGATGATGTGAGTAATTTGAAATAATGAGCTGAGATGAGTTGAGTGATGTTGCAGATAAAAATAATATTTTATTAGATATGGTGGATATGGTGGATGGGTTATTAGATGAAAATAATATTTTATTAGATGTGGTAGATGAGTTGTTGGATAAAAATAATATTTTATTAGATATTGTGGGTGGGTTTTAGGATTAAAATGGATGAAATTGTACTTTTTTAGTTTTCTTGATTTTCATTTCTATTTCTTGGTTTTTTAGAAAATAACCAAACAGGCCCTTAACTTCTTTGTGAAGCTAAACGACAAGATAAAAGATTAACGAGCCCAAAAAAAATAATAGCACAAAAAATACAACTCTAGCCTGATGTCACAATCGAGTAGATGATGAAGACACTGCTGTAAAATTGCCCAAAAAAAAGATAAAGGTGATCAAGGATTGATCTTAGCTCAATAAAAAAATAAAATAGAAGAAATAAAAAATAATATTTCTGAATATTTAATAGAATAGTTTAATTATTTTGAGCGACTTGAGGAATTTTTAGAAGGGAGTTTCATGAGCTTTTTTAAGTACTTTTATATGATTGTGCACATATTTTTATCATATGAAAGTATACTAGAGTTAGTATTAATATTTAATTTATAATTTTTTATGAAGACTATCAATGATTAGGAACAAACTTTATATTCTCTTTTGTATCGTTTTAGCATAATTTTAACCAATTATTTTGCCTTATTGGTTTTAAATATTCACCTTCCTTGTATAACACTATTTCAATATTTTTTTACTTTTGCAACACTATTCTTTCTCAAGTGAAGTTTAGTTTCATGTCAGTCAAAATAATATGATAATTCAAATTAGCTTCAAATTATATATATTTTTTCTATCAATTCAAATATAAACATGAAAATTTAAATTGGGTGTAGCTCATTTAAACAAACATTAAAAAAAAATTCGTAATATTAAAGTTTAGAAATAAAAGTGAGCATAAACTATTAAAGTGGAACAAATGAATAAATTTTAGTTAGAAAGTTAGCAAAAAATACTTAATCATAATATTTAATCATGTGCATTGCATGTATAAAACCAGTTAAATAAAATCGAGGAGATTTCTTCTCCTAGTCACATGAATTTGGAGGGAAATTTGCCTCCAAAATAAATCTCCACCTTCAATATTTGCAAAAAAGATCACTTGAGATATTTTATGGCATTTCCAATAATTACCATTTTCATGTAAAATCATTTCAAATTTCCAAAATCCACTCCGGACCAAAGTCCAAGGGACCAAGGGGTTCTTGCGTGTCAAAGGGGTTTTAAACGTTTGACCTCTTGTGCGTCAGTAGGGGTGGTAAACGATCGAATCGAATCGAATGCTAAGGTGTTCGTATTTGTATTTGTTTAAAATTATCGAATTCGAATGTGGACTCTAATATTCACATATCTAGTTTTTCGAATTCGAACTCGAATACTTGGTATTTGATAAATATTCATGAATATTCACAAATACTTATCGAATATCAAACTATATTTATTCCGCTAAAGAATTTGATTTCCAAATAGTATTAAAATTCATAAATAAAAATTATTCCTTTATAATATATGATGTATATATATTTTAATCAAAATTTTAATTAGAAAATGGATTTAAGATTATTTAAGTCTTAAAATCAGTACATAAAACTTAAGTAACAATGGTAAACGAGTTAAAAATTTAACATCATATGTGTAATAATACAAATAATAAGTTGTGATCAAATTTTAAGCGAATATTTAATAGATAAACGAATCGAATATACATCTGGTTAAATTCTATTCTTTAGTAAACCCGAATACTAAAAAATATTTGTTTAGTGGTAAATGAACTACCGAATCGAATATGATCGAATAGTTATTCGAACAATTATCGAACCATTTATTAATTATTTGGTTCATTTCCACCCCTATGCGTCAGTAGAGCCCACAACTCTTAAAATCGGGTCAATAGTTTATACCCGCAACCGATCCGACCCACTAACCAGCCCCGTTAATGGCGGAAAACCCCTGCTCCCAACTCTGAGCACAAAACCTCAACTCACCGTCGTCGATGGCGGAGAACCCTAGCTCTCTCGTCATCGAACGCTAGCTTTTCTTCCCCAAGATCCATCAATGGCCGACATCTCCTCCAGCAGCAAAGCGATTCTCAAGAACCGCGTAACGCCTTTCCGCTACTTTCTCCCATTTCGCGCCACCAAAATCCCTCCTTTCATCTTCTAAGAGCTCGCGAATCCATCAAAAGCCTCGCAAAACCCTCGAGAAGCCCTAGGAAAACCCTAGAGATGTCTCAAAACCCTAACCCCTTCCCTTCTTTCCTCCCTTTTGCCCACCAAAACCTCTCATTTCATCTCCAGAGAGCTCAGGATTCCGTCAAAAACCTCGCGAGAGGACTTCAAATCGACACCTCAAAAACCTCGGAAAACCCTAATAAAACCCTAGAAATCGAATTCACCTCCTCCTCAATCGAAATCCCTAAACCCCAATTCCCTAACCCTTTCCCTTCGTCCCTCCCCTTTGCCCATCAAAATCTATCCTCTCACCTCCAGAGAGCCAAAGATTCCATTATCAACCTCTTCAAGCGGGGGCCTAGCTCTATTCTGTGCTCATCATCACTGGCCATTGCTAGGAAGAGGGAGGACGACGAAGAGAGGGTTTTGATCAGTGAGGTTCTGATAAGGAACAAGGATGGGGAGGTTATGGAGAGGAAAGATCTTGAGGATGTGGCGGCCTCGACGATTAAAGCTTGCAGGCCGAACTCGGCCTTGACGGTGAAGGAGGTGCAGGAGGATGTGCATAGGATTGTGCAGAGCGGGTTGTTTTCGTCATGTATGCCGGTTGCTGTTGACACTAGGGATGGAATCAGATTGGTGTTTCAGGTATTATTCTTCTATTTAGTTTTGAAACATTGACTACCAGATGTACTTTGAGTTGTGGGAAATGACAGTTTGAAAAATGTTTATGGATGTGAATATGTATTAGTTAGTAAATTGAGATTTTTAGTTACTTGCATGAAGGATGCAAGTTGGCTGGGTTTGTAGCTGACCCAGCTTGGACTGACCTGCATGTTAGACAGATAACATGTTAAATTTGTGACCCGAGCAGCTGTGTTCTACCTTAATTGAACCAGAGTTAAACTCCAACAAGAGAGTACTAAAGATATATACGTAGGTGTCACCTTTCACATCTAGCTGGTTGATCATGGTCTTTAAATTGGTTTGTTACATTTCAATTCTCAAGTTAGAATTGCTGAGGATTTAGTCTGAATTTTCAATCTGATATTAAATTTAGTAGCCAAGTTCTCGCTATGGCCACTGTGCTTCTCCACAGAAAAATCTTCATATGGGCTGGCTATGGGCATGAAATATTTTGCTACACGCTGGCGCCTATGTCTTGCGTCCATAATCAAAATGAACATCTTTTGTGGCCATTTGATAGATATCACAATACCTGGTTCAATGGCCCGAGACTTCATATCACTGCCACTTGCTAAGCCTAAATCTTGTTTAAAATACTCGATACATCGAACAATAAGTCAATAACGATACTGTAGTTCACAAACTCTTTAGCAAATACCATAGTCTAGTGTGATCGTGACCTTAAGGACACTTACTCCTGGTTATTTAGTTACTTTGTAAGCATCTTACAGGGTTTCATTGTTCATATTAACGATATGCAAACCCTAGATCTTTTCAATTGACTTATCGAGCATGTATTGCCAATCTATTATGATATTCTATATTGCTTTGACTTTTTTCTTTCACGTATTTTGTTTATCATGATATCATTTTTGAGATGTGCATAACCTTTTCAACAATTATTTTAATACAGCACAACATAACTTTCTGATTGGCTTGTGATGGTACAAGGTAGAACCTAATCAAGAGTTCCAAGGGTACAGCACAACATAACTTTCTGATTGGCTTGTGATGGTACAAGGTAGAACCTAATCAAGAGTTCCAAGGGTTGATATGTGAGGGAGCAAGTGTACTTCCAGCAAACTTTTTGGAGAATGCATTTGGTGATCGATATGGTAAGTTCATCAAGGAGCTCTCATCCTTTTAATTATGTGAGTTTTATGCCTTAGACACCCCAAACAGCTTATTTTTATTTACCCAAGCACCCTATTATGTCACCATTGAGGCATTGACAGTCAATTAGGAGGAAAACTCCTGAAGTGACGCCCATTAAGCCAGCAAGTGCATTCTAAGAAGCATGGACATGCCAACGTGGGAAAGACATGATGCAACACCTCTATAGACAACATATTCATCACATACACTTGCAAGATGATAACGACACAACAAAAATATCGTGTTCGCTATGTATGTCTGTCACGTCATGTCGTCATAGGACATTAGTGCTTAACAGAGTTGATTATTCAGAAATGAAACCTTTGCTATTCAATGACTTGTTACTTATGTGGCTCTTGAGCTTAGCATTATCTTCCTGCTTTTCACCATTTGTTTTATATCTCATATTGAGACCGTGTCAAATCATTTCTTTCATTGGCTTGACTAGCTAATGTTCCCTATTCAGCATTGGCCTTTAATGTGTCTCTTTAGTGTGGTGAAAAAGGAGTTTAAGTCATTCTGATAAAACAAGCTAAAAAGGAATTGAAGAGAACATGTGATTTGTTAAAGGGCGTCAATGTCAGATTGTTATTGAATCAAGTTTTTGGCGTCAAGTAATGCAGGAAAAATAGTAAATATACGACATTTGGACGAGGTGATCAAATCTATCAATGGGTGGTATGCTGACCGTGGGCTATTTGGTTTGGTTGGTGCCTCATCTCCATTTTTATATTGGCTTGTGAATCCACTTCTTGTTTTCTCAATGCTGGCATTATTTGAACTGTATAAATTATATGCAATTGTTCTTTAGGTTTCAGACATTGAGATCCTTTCTGGCGGAATCCTTAGACTGCAAGTTGCTGAAGCTGAGGTTAATAACATAACACTACGTTTCCTTGACAGAAAAACGTAAGAACCAAATCCCTGATTTGCACCTATGCTTTCCAAGTTGATATAGCATCTATAAACCTTGATATATACCATGATATTATATTAATCTTTTACTTTATACAGTGGTGAACCAACGGTGGGGAAGACGAAGCCGGAGACTATACTTAGACAACTCACAACAAAGAAGGGACAGGTTGGTGATCAAACCATTCCTTTTCTATTTTCTTGTCATCAAGTTGCTATATATATATATATATTCTCATCTCACAATTAAATTGCTAGAAACATTCAAATGAATATTTTCTTTGTTATTTTCCTTTTTTATTTCCTTTTTGTATTTTAAAGAAAAAGGCTTATTTTGTTGGACGGTCAGCTTATAATTATTTCATTGCTTAAGGACCTGCATATGTAGGGGTGTTATCGGAGCGGATACGGTTCAGATATGACACTTACCATATCTATATCCGCTTTTTATAAACGGATACGGATACGGATTACCTTCGGTAAGAAAAAAACTTCACCATATCCGCACTTATCGGAAACGGATACGGTTCAGATATTTGAGAATCGGATCGGGTATGATCACGGATATGAAATGGATATTCGACATATGGATATGAATCAGATATGAATTAGTACACCTATGTATAAATTACAACCAAATGGGTAAATGTATGTGGTTGTAGGCTTCTCCTTGCATAAATGTATGTGTAAATTACAACCAAATGGGTAAATGTATGTGGTTGTAGGCTTCTCCTTGCATAAATGTATGTGGTCGCAAATGATAAAAAAATGTATGTGGTTGTAGGCTTCTCCTTGCATAAATGTATGTGGTCGCAAATGATAAAAATATAATACAAGTCTGAAAGGGCGAAGTCATTATGGAATCATTTTGTGTACATTCCTTCTCATCCTACATACAAGCCCTAATAAAATGCCAAATACAAACCAAACTTTCTTGGCAAAATCCTTAATTAAATGCCTATAAAACTGGTCTTCACTATTGTCTCTCACCTCACAGTTCTAGTTCTAACCTCATCAAGACCTATGATACTAAAGAGCAATTTAACATTCAATGCAGCCTTAGCAACATGCTCAGAGGAACTTTATAAGCCATGGATTAGCAAATGGTATATGCTACATTGCTACATGACCAAAAAGGAGCAAATTAACAACAAAAATAGCACTTAAAAGGAAAAGGCAACATTATCATATGGATTAGTAGCAGGAGAGATAAAGTTACTGTAGTTATCTTACTACAAAAAAGATCTGACGACGACAGGCGAACTGACCGAAGCGGGATCTGACTAGGTGACGACACGGGCTGGCCGAGGCGACCTCGAGAGTCGGGACGAACGATGCCGGCGGGTTTGCAACTTCGCTAGGCGAACTCGGCCGGCTGTGACGCCGACGCCGACGAACTCTGGAGTCGGGACTGTCGGTTGTGGAATTGAGTGGGATTGTGGGAGGTTGGAGTTGAATAAGTGGCGGCTCGGGTTTTCTAACTTAGTTTTATAGTTGGGTTTTGGGTTAGCGGTTATGGGTTTACAACTTTGGATACAACCCGAGTCTTTTATGTTTATTAAATTGCGGATATCCGTATCCACAACCCTCATATCCACAACCCTCATATCTGTATCCGAAAAAAAATCCGAAACCAGATCCATATCCGAAACCGTATCTATCCGGTTTTAAAAAAAGCTTACCGTATCCGCATCCGTTCGGATACGGATGTGGATCGGTTTGGATAAATCCGAACCGTTTGGCACCCCTATGCATGTGTTTTTCGGCCTGTGGGGCCAGCAGACAAAAATGTTTTTTTGGTTTTAAAGGCATGATCATAGCTGTTCTGGTTGTTCCTTTGTCTACGAAGAAAGCATCTTATAGTTTGAAAAGGTGAGAGGGTAGGTTATTTTAAAGCCTGTTAATCTTATGTGATTCATTCTGTGAAGTTACTAGGTGCATGTGATTATGCACCCTCGAGTCAACTAATAGCCTAAACAGAGCCAACCCTAGAAAAATGCCCCACCCCTCCGTCCCTCTCCCTCCCCTCTCCTTCTCCCTCACACGCGTGCACACGACACATTCCCTCCCAACATTAGAATGATCCTTTTGAATTTTTTCACTTGTTCTTTTTTATTAGAAATATATATGTATATCTGCTACTGTCTAGGGAAATTTCACTGATGGTTACATGCTAGTATTAGTTTTGAAATACTATAACATCCAGTTTTGCTTGTCTTGCAAGAGTGAAGAGTACTTTTGATAAATCTTCATAAGTCAATTTTTTGGTTGTGCTATTGTCAGCGTCTTAATTAAGTTTTTCTAAGCTAAAACGATTATGTGTAGGTTTACAGTTTGCTGCAAGGTAAAAGAGACGTGGAAACAATTTTAACTATGGGTATTATGGAGGATGTGTCCATTATTCCACAGCCTGCTGGAGGCGAGTTTCATTTTCCTGTTTCTTTTGTTTTCCTAGCTAACCTACATAGTTCTTAATATTTGTTTGTATCGGCAGGTTCTTTTATCATACTTCTTTCGTAACAGTCTGAAAGATTAATTTAATTGATACGGGTTCATGAAATTTGATGTTTGTTGATGATATGAATGAATAAGTTGGATGACACCACTCTCTTCCTTATAGGGGATGCACATCACAAGCACGGAATGTATCCAATATAGTCCAAAAATTTTCTTTTGTTTATCAGTGTCTTGACATGAGTGGACTATGACATAACCTTATAAGTAAGGAACTTCATTGATGTTTTGTTTTGCATCGTGTTTATGTATCGTGTTTATACAATCCTCTTGTGGATGAATTCAGTTATCTGGATTTGCTCTGAAAGTTGATCAGATTATGCCATTATTTCTTGATACACTATCTTGTTTCTTTTCATGTTCAGAAGTAGGATACTTTTACAGGGTCAGTAATAAGAATTTGAATCAATATCCAGTTTTATTTCAAAATTCAGAATATTCTGTTGCAATTTAATTTTCCAAGAACTAGATTCTGTAAACCCAATAGTTAGAATTCCACAAGCTCTCCCCAGCTTGTGATTATATACTAATCATATGCAGATGGATAAATCATGATGTTATCTGGTATATGAAAAGTGGAATAAAGTTAGAAGAAAGAAATGACATATGTTGAAGTCTTGAAGACCAAACGGCACTCAAAATTTATTTGTTATTGTAATCAAATACTGAATATGTTGGCTTTCTGCAGATAGCAAAGAACACGTTAGTGGTAGAACTTCATAAAAACCAACACTGATGATAACTTAACAGGGTCAGTCACTACAAAAGACAGTTCCTAAACTATTTATTTATTTACGCTAGGCGGATGCAGAGGTGTTCAGGTTGTGTAGTCAACATTTTGTTTATACTTGGTTCTACGGAGCCAACTTGATTATTTGGACCCTAGGGTATAATTCAAAGCACTGGCATACAGTATCAATTCGATTCCGCTTGCCAGTTTTACTGATACTGCAAGTTGTCATTATAGTTTTATTCTATTCCAGAATAAATAGCTTACTAGATGCTGCCCTATATGCTATTTTATTAAGCAGTAATAATATTTAGAACGAGATTTTGCAGATACTGGTAAGGTAGATCTCGTGATGAATCTTGTCGAACGCCCTAGCGGTGGTTTCTCTGCTGGGGGTGGTATTTCCAGTGGGTAAGTGTTGACAAGGAAAGCATTTATGTTTGATACATCAGCTACCTTTCTTTTTAGCTTGTTAGGTTCGTTCTTGTTATTGTGCTAATCAATTGGTGCACAACATGCAGGATAGCAAACGGCCCTCTCTCAGGACTCATTGGAAGGTCAGTAGAAATATCCTGTTTTGTTTGTTTCTGTGCCTAAAATCTGAGTATTTTTTTCATAAATGATCTTTTTCTGACACACATTGACTTTTATTCATTCTGTAATTAATTTTTTTTTCTGAATTCCTAAAACCATGTAGCATCACATATCACTTGTGATTAATGATTCACCGTGTACCCTGGTTGCATGAGCATAGACTGCATACCATGTTGGTAGGATCCCTATAGACTGCATACCATGTTGGTAGGATCCCTATCACCCGTTGACGAGGTTGTTTGTGGGATCCCCTTGTTGTCCATAGTTTCCTCAGCAAGGAATTTGACACCAAAACTTGGAGGTTGACATCAGGGCGACAGAACCAGGGGTGGAGCTAGTGTGTAGAGGGTGGTGTCAAGTGACGCCACCCTAAATCATACAATCAAATAAGTATATGTGAGCTTATGATGTAAAGCGACACTCTTAATTATTTGAGTATTGGGTAGTGACCAATCAACCCTTAACCGGCGAAATCTAAAGATAAAGTGACCCTAGGACCCATGAACTTAAATGACCCAAATCACCACATATCAAAGAGCTGACATCAAACTTTTAAAAAGTAAAAGAGGTTCCCATTGAAAATGTATTTAGTGGCATTTCAAATAAGGCTATTATGAAACAATTTAAAAACGTGGAGACATGTACATGTCAATTGTAATTATATTTAGTTATATATCTTAATACCGTCTCTCTCTCTCTCTCTCTATATATATATATATATATATATAGAGAGAGAGAGAGAGAGAGAGAGAGAGAGAGAGAGAGAGAGAGAGAGAGAACATTGGTACCAAGTTTCTCCATTGAACTTGGTAGTGATGTGGAGAGATCTGACCCCTATATCACGCCTCGAAAATAGAGCCTCAATCACTTTTCACCTACTCCAAAATAGATGCTCTATTTTCGAGGAGTGATGTAGGAGCCAGATTTCTCCACATCACTACCAAGTTCAATGAAAGAACTTGGTACCAAGGTTCTCCATATATATATATATATATATATATATAGACACCACAATTATGAATTTTTCTGTCTCCGCCATTGAGAAAAACCTACTGTTGTGGTGGTACTTCATGTGCTCTGGGGAGAATAAGGAAATCTATAATGTACTTGTTTTTAGAGATGTTTCTTCTACTGCTAGAAAGTTAGGAGTGTAACCTAAGAATGAATAGACTTAACACGTTAGGATGCTATGGACCCAAAAAAAAATAAAAAATAAAAGAAATAAAAGATCACCTCAATTCTCTTTTGCATACATGAAGAAAAACCTGCATTAACCCAAAGGTTAACACTTTCTCCTTCATACAGTGATATTAATTTCTCCTATTGCGTGTTTAGCTTATGTTTTTTCTTTCAAATCCTGAAACGAGGAACTATTCAAAATCAGAGTGGAATCCTTTTTTGGTGCTAGGATTTCTGAGGAAGTGATACTGAAATTCAATTTGTTTTGATTGCTAGAGTCACAGCAGTGTTTGGGTTGCTTACTTGATGTTATTCCTTTTCATGTGATAAGTTATTTTTAATAAGTCGTGGGATGCAATAGTCTGTAAAAACCTTAATCTTGAAGATAAAGAAGTCTTCTGTCATAAACCTTTCTATTTCAGTTTCCTTTGTATGCAAATCATGTCAGAACGGGATTGTGTCCACTTAAGAGCTATTAACAATGAGTTACTCAAGTCTAAGGAAGGCCATATGTAGGCCAAAAACCTTAGGATAATGATAAATAGCAGCATTTTGGCCCAAAAGCTCTAGAGATATGTAAATTGCTAATAAGTGTGTGCCAAAATCTTTCCCTTCAAGTGCTTACTATTAAAGTGTCTGTCCTTGCCTACTAGAAACTGTAGTAACAGTAAAACTGATTTGATGTCAATTGTGGTGCGAGTTCCTTGCTCCCCTTCCTACACGCACGCACAAATACATACGTACATACATCAGAAATTCATTGTATGCTTAACTCATGTTTTATATTTATTTGCAGCTTTACATATTCTCATAGGAATGTTTTTGGGAGAAATCAAAAACTTAATCTTTCAGTAGAAAGGGGCCAAGTTGATTCCCTTTTTCGAATAAATTATATTGATCCATGGATTCAAGGAGATAATAAAAGGACATCCAGATCAATTATGATTCAGGTGGTCAAAATTCAGAGAAGACAGTGAATTCCTTGATGTGACATTTGTGTTAATGTTTGTTTTTTTATTCTTTATTTTCTTCTTGTACCAGAATTCAAAGACTCCAGGAACACTTGTGCATGGAAATCAAGGAGGCGGTGTAACAATTAGGCGGGTCTCAGGTGGAATTGAATTCAGTCGACCTTTCAGGCCAAAATGGAATGGAACTGCTGGGCTCATATTTCAGGTATGATATTCCGTGATTGTTTTCCAGTTTCAGGCCTTCTTATAGCATCATTTACATACTTGCACAGTTTCTATTTTGTTTCTCCTTTAGTTCCCAGTTAACTGTGTAGTTTGCATGGGATTTGAGCTCTTAACCCGTCTGATATATATCAGAACAAGTTGTCTAAAACTTGCATATTTATTGTTATGGTGAAAGCGAGCACTTTTCTTTTGTCAGTGACTCATGGATGCACGAGTTGATGTCATATGTTTGATCCTCAAGTATTTGGAATTTGCTGTACATGAAGAGGTCATGGTTATGGTAATCAACATCTGATTGGTAACTATTATGAAGGGTTCATATTTCAGTGCACAAAATGTAATAGGGCTTGAGCGAATAGCAGCAATGAGTAGTGTCACATGAAATGAACTCTTTGTTTTGTTCATTTTCCCCTTGTTTAAAATAGGTTCGTTTGGAGTTAAGCCTCATTTACTGCCCATATGCTTTTGCCTCTGTGGCAGTGAAGCATATGAGTGTATAATTTGTATATGTATCGTGTACCAGAGTTTTGTGGCCATAGGAGGAGCTTTCTCCTGCTACATATCTTAAACTCTAATCTTCACCCCCTTCTCTCCTGCTGCTGCTGCTCCTCTTACTTCATGGTCTAACCGTATCTTGTAATCTTTGTGGTCTAGTATATGTTGTATCAAAAACATGTGGTTTGCGGTTCATTTACTCATCGATCTAGTGATACGATTTGTTTTATTTCTGAAAAAAACTTTAATTTTTGTGACCATTGGACCCGTGGGCAAATATACTCAAAACAACATCATTTTGGGTATTCTTACATTTTAACTTTTACGGAAGACAAGTTTGTGTATTCTGGTATATCTGGAGTCACTTATCTGAGGTATTAAGAGAGAACAACTGAGTTTTCTATACTACCAACTGACACGGATAGGGTTCTGTTTTATGACAAATGCTGTGAGGTGGCCGAATTTCAACTCACTTGTGGTTGCTGTTCTTTGTTCGTTACTCTTACTTATTCTGAATTTGTTCGTTATTCTTTCACCTTGACAATGTCTGTGGCTTACTGGCTCTTATATACCTCTTTTATCTGCTCCTCTAATTTTTACAGCTTCTTTACGAAAGTATCTATAACTGCCTCATCCAAACTTGGAAAAAGAAGAGTGCTTAGTGATATTTTTACTCTATTGGTAGCTTCCACATTCAAGTTTAAGATCCTCTCATTTTTTTAATATCGGTTATTATGGTAGTGTTCTATAGCTGACTTGATCCTTTAGTGTGACTTTTTTCATGGTATGATCGTTCTTCCAGTTACTTTTATCCTAAATCCTGCATTTTCTCGGGTTACATTATTGCTTTGGACCATGTGGTAAAACCTGTGCTTATTTCCCTATTTCCTCATTGTTTTTGCTGCATTCTATTTCTTGGAATACTTCAAATTTATGGAGTGATTTTCTTAGCGTGCTGGTGCTCATGATGACGGTGGAGCTCCAATCATCAGAGATTTCTACAACAGCCCTTTAACTGCAAGGTGTATTATCAATATCATTTCTGAGATCAGATATTGCTTATATATTTTCTTTCCCCTTTTATTTCTTTGTTGAGATTTCTAGATTCAATTATTGTTTCTAAGATCAGATATTGCTTTTATATGTTTCTTTCCCTTATGTCTTTGTTCAAATTTCTAGATTCAATTTTGATAAGTTTGGTTCTGTTTGTGTATGTTGCAGTGGCAATACTCATGATGACATGCTAATTGCCAAACTTGAAAGCATATATACTGGTTCTGGCGATCATGGGGCCTCAATGGCAAGTTATTTTGCTCCTCCTTTTTTAATGTAATTCATTAAAGAGTACATAATCCACTGGTTCCTGTCTCATTTACTATGCGACCTCTATATTGCAGCTTGCCTTCAATGTGGAGCAAGGACTTCCTGTTTTACCTGAGTGGCTCTGTTTTAACAGAGCAACTGCTCGTGCCCGGCAGGGAGTAGAAGTTGGTCCTGCTCGACTGCTATTTAGGTAATGTATCCTGTCATACTCTGTTGGCATGAGCAGCGTTTCCATTTTCTAGCATTCGAAAATATGCATAATAGGATATAATCATTTTTGTGTTAGTATCTGTCACAATCTTTCGGTTCATCTCGAAAGTTCTTTAAGTGCAATAACATATTTTTCTTCTTCAACATGCTGTAATCCATTGTAGAAATAAAATTATGAGCATCACAAATTTTACTGGGAACGAAAGCCGTAATCACTATTCTATTTGAGAAGCTATCTTACCAGGAAAGATATTCGGAGTCATATTGATTAAATGTAATAAATTCTAACTGGAGAAAGCATTAACTTCTTTCCTTTGGGACAATGGTCTTGTTTGTCAAATAGCTCGGGGATGGTGTCGCCTGTCAAGCTGGCAATGGCTGAAACGACCATTCTGAAACTAGTACCTCCCTTAGTATATTATAAGTTTTCTGGGTGCTTCCTTGCTCTGAAAATTGCTTTCATCTTTAAGTGAAGGTGAAAAGGGGGAGTATAGGTTGATGAGTTGCTTTGAAAACGTTAAGTAATACACCATTTTCATCACATTCATTTGCCTAAGAATGCCCATGAATAAGTATGATGTTACTAGTTTCTTTCTCTGCAACTAGTTTCACAATCTTAGTCTGACACTGGGGCAACGAAGGTGAAAAAAGGGAGGATCTGCTGACTGCTGGCGAGTTGCTTTGAAAAAATTATGTTGTAAACTATGCCCATCTCATTCATTTACCTAAGAAAATCCATGACTAAGTTTTATGTTTTTCTATGCGAAGTTAGTTCCCCAATCTTAGTCTTAATTGTGCCATTACCAAGAGAAAACAGATCCTAAAGCTAAAAAAATTGAGGTAAGCAAAAACGTAAATGTTATGTGAATTTTGATGTTATTGAAAGTTTCAAGTATTTACTTAATTGAGGTCTTCACTTTGCATCCCACTGAATGTTCTTGCAGATGTCTTATTTGTACCTGTCACATGTTTGCTTTTTTAAACAATTTGAATAAGGTACTATCTTCTTTTAATGTACATTCTATTTATCTGTGTTTTTCCCCCTCATGTAGCTTATCTGGTGGTCACGTGGCGGGAAGGTTTCCTCCCCACGAAGCGTTTGCAATTGGTGGGACCAACAGTGTTAGAGGCTATGAAGAAGGTGCTGTGGGTTCTGGCCGTTCATACGCTGTTGGCAGTGGGGAACTTTCATTTCCCTTGGTAGGGCGTTAACTTTTTCTTTTTAAATTTAAAAATATTCCATTTTTGCATATATCTTTTTTCCTTATTTTGTTAACTAGAATGTTAATGTAGAAAATTTATTCACCCAAAAAAAATGCAATGCAAGTCATAAACATGCAGAAAAGTTAAATTTCTTCAATTTCAGCTTAAGACAACCTTTTATCCACATCCAGTTATCCAATGATTTTGGTACTTGAGACTTTTATGGAAGCAAATAAACACAATTTTGTTATGTGTGAAAATTTTGTATCTTGAGTCTTGTCACCGTGATTCAAGTCTGAACATTAGCATTTGTTATTTTTTGCAATTAAATTCTGCAGCAGATGATAGTTATATTTGGTTAGCAGAAGGAATATTGCTCTTTTCTGATTTATTTTCCTTTTTTTTTCCTCTTTTGCAGTATGGACCAGTAGAAGGTGTTCTATTTGCTGATTATGGAAGTGATCTCGGATCAGGTGCAACTGTACCTGGTATGCCTTAATATGCAGATAATTTATCCTTTGTTTTTGCTGTACTCTCTTTCCTCAAAAGTTAAGAGCTTACATGGGGAAAGGATCCATCACATTATTAACCTGAATTGAGTCTATCTGTATTATTCTTTCTCCTCTCTGTTGCATGCTTTATGCATTTCAATTTTCTTTATGTTAATGTATTTAAAATTTGAAGCGCTCACGGTATTTTCTTTAGAAGTGAGTCATATTGTTTCTGGTACCAGGTGATCCTGCTGGAGCTCGAGGGAAGCCAGGATCAGGTTATGGATATGGGTTAGGTATACGCATAGACTCACCACTGGGCCCTCTCAGGCTAGAATATGCCTTGAATGATAGACATGCTCGAAGGTTTCACTTTGGGGTGGGGCATCGTAACTGAGCCTTTGTTGAGGTTTGTTTCTTCACATTTTTCCTTCTTGACACTGTTTTCAAGTGGATATAAAGCCGTTTTTGTAGATTCAGATGGATGGTGAGCTAGCTGTAAACTTGCTGAGGGTTTTGCCATTGCAAATTTTACCAGTTTTATTGGCATACAGTATTATCGAAGGAGCACAAATAGTAAATTATTCTTGACAATTTTATCTGGTAAAAAGCCCAGATGTGATGCTAAGCCTTAGCTCAGTGTAATATGGTTCCAGTTTGTTTCTATTTTTTTTTAAAGAGAGAATGAAGAGGTTTCTGAAACTAGTATCTAAATTACCTTGTGCGCTACGGAGCCTGTTGGTCCTCATCAAACCCATGATGAGAAGCATTGGCGTCTTGAATCTGAGCACCATCTCCAGTTCTCTGTAGGCAACATCGTCTTCATTTTGATTCCCATCATAATTTCTTTCGGTTGGCCTTTGCTGAATAGCTGGACTAACAAAATCATACGCGGTGGCGGGGGCGCTCCTGGAGGTGTATAAATCCTTCTGATCTTGGGGGGGGGGGGGTACGCTGAGGAGGCTCTATGCTCGCTCTTGTTATCGGAGTTCTCGACATCAGCTGTTGTTGCTCCAATAACACTACAGGCACACCCCCAACCACATCTTGGGGCACACTCCCTCTCTCAGCTACAGTGCACGGTGTCTTGTGTACTGTAGGTGAGAGAGGGGGTGTGCATTAAGGTTTGGTTGAGGGTGTGCCTGTAGTGTTTTCCTAGCACGTTATGTTGCTGCAATCTCTTCCATGTTTGGTGGCTCAGATTTTGGGCTCTTATTTGTCCATTTAGCGTCATTGTGCAGTTTGTGACGTGGGCATCCCAAACAGCTCCCTTGTCATAGGGGGATCTTGCAGGTTGGACGTAATCGAGAATTCTGGTTCTTGTTCTTCGAAAAATGTTAATATAAGGTAATTCGTACAAAGTGGGGTATTAATTAAAGAATACACTGTTGCTGTTTAATTGCAATCTAATCCTTTTTATTTAAAGAAAGTATGCCAGCCAACCAAATCCATACTTGCACTTATAACAAATAGTGTACCCCCGGAAATTTAGATGGGCTATTTGTATAATGCTCCTTAAACCATTTGTATCTATGAAGCTATCCTCCTAAATCTACATGTTTACAATACTATTGCACGAATCATCGATTTTCGAGATTTATGAAGCTACCCTCCTAAATCTTAATATTTACAAAACTACCCCACAAATTATTGATTTTGGAAAGCTGAACAAATCATCTTTTTTAACTGGAAATTGTAGCTCTAGTTTAAAAAAGATCAACAAAACAGACAAACTTTTACCATCAAGCTGCTGATTTCCATCATTTAAAGGGTGCTCCTCTCATATCAAAAGGGCTTCAAGAGGGCTCACGAAACAAATTAAAAAGAAAAAAGAAGGGGAAAAAATAAATAAAGAACCACGTCCTAAACAACTCCCCAGCATCTTAATGTCAATCTAAAAATCTAAAGGAATCAACCTGTCTATAGCTACCTGATTCATGAGCATAGAGCCCGGAACCGCAAGTCTTCATCCAAAATTACATAATTTCACAATTAGAAATCTTAAATTCTCATGACCATAAAAACGTCAAGCCTTCATCTAAAATCTTGAAGGTAAACGCTTGAAAACGCAAAGAAACAGAAACACCATAGCCAACTCAGCAAGAAAGTGACACAGCCTGTATACTTGCCTCAAAAAGGAGCGATCTTCGAGTCGAACAAGAAGAGAGCTTACAATGTCAGAGGTTCTTGATGTTCTTGATGATGATAATGAAGAAGAAGAAGATGAAGAAGAAGAGAGGAGGGGTTTTTTGAGCGTCATGGTTTTGCAGCCGTTGATGATGGACCGGTACGTATAAGCAGCTAGCTATGCTGGTGTTAAGATATCAGAAATGCCTGAGGTACCTGTGCTCACGTGCCGTTGGCTTGGCCAAATTTGTTTATATAATCTTGAAAGAAAGTAATGCTATTTAGGGTTTATTAATAGATAATACTACAAAACCCACAGTTTCAGACAATTGTTAATGTACAAAAATGCTCATACATGACAATAGTAAAATCGGCCTATTTTTTTATTCAAGTGAAACTGTTGTCCAAAGTTTCAGACTCCAGAACAAACTATAAGGTACAGACCAACTTAAAATTTTGCATGATTAGATTAAACATTGATCTCCCACCTTGTAAAACAACTGAAAAAAATGATAAAATTTCACAAAACCCACAGTTTTTTGGGTGGTTCCCATTCACCCCCAAGAACTTTGTTTATTCCAACTAAACACAAAAAACTTTTCCCTCAACTGACGAAAACGCGTCTCTCTTTTTTTCTTTTGAAAAAGTTTTACTTTCTTTTTTTTGTTGAGAAAACCTCATATTTGAAAATTTGCAAAAACTATAAATACTCAGAAGAGGAGGCAGGAAACCACCGCGTGCGCATCATTTAAACACGTGAGGGTTAGTGGAGGTACATACCGCCTGAAATCGGACATTGCAATTATCATGCTATGATAATCTCACCCTCGGGCACTCGCTCCGCCTCTCACGTGACAGGGGATGAAAAAAAGGGAAAATTGTAATCGTTTGGGGGTTGGGGGGAACACTTGTAATTGTTTTGAGGGCTAGAAGCAATTTTCCCTTGTTTTGATTTTTCGTCCTGATACGGCTAAACTTATGGTGTTGCCGATGATGAAGCCAGGCATGCGTACGAAGGTGATGTAGACACGGGGTTAGGGGGGGCCGGAAGAGGGGGAAGACGACGATGGGTTGGTGAAAAGCAAAGAGTAATCTATGGTTTTTTGGCATGTATCTAGTAGGGATGGTATATGGTATTTAATGTGCACTAAACAGATGTCAACGATCGAATTCGTACACTAATCTCAATGTCTGATGATCTATCGATTGACATCTCTTTGATGCATATTAAATGTCATGAATTGAGGACCATTTGATACTTTCTTATACAGTATATCAAATGGTATATATACTAAAGACAAAGAGGAGCTTAAACACATTTACATTTTACTTTACAGGATGGGACACTATTGACTTTGTCTTAGGCATCAAAGCGTTTTTTTTTCAATTATTATTTAATTTTCATCACTTGGTATTAGATGTTAAGCGTCACTCTACTAAAAACCAAGTGATGAAAATTATTGGGAACTGGACACTGAACCTAAAACCATTCATAATATATTGGGATAAAAGAACTTAAAACCATTCATAATTCTATATACTACTCTCCTAACCCTCAAAGAATTCATGTGTGCAAATTGAAAGCTAACATGTATTGTCATCTGAGACTCAACTATTGATTAACATCATCTAAATTATTATTTTATAATCCTTTGACAGAAGTTTATCCACATTAGAAACCTTTAGCTCTTCAAATACATGGTATACAAAATTAATTCCAGCATAAAACTTTTTTCATGATTGTTTTAAGATTGTATCGTCAAAAGGGTACGCTTCATTATACTTTCTACTATATATCCACTTTGAGCTGAAACCAAACAATACATAGAAGAAAGTGAATATCACATCAGATGCATAAAAGAAAGGGGTACGCTTTAATATTATACTATTCTATTGGATCTTCCCTTTCGGTAATTTTTTTTCGCAACCACTGTTTTATCATTAGTTTTTTGCATAAACCTTAAGCATGGGATAGCGTGCGTAACATAAATATTTTTCCACAAAAATTTATTAGTTTGAAACTTTTTCTGCAATTTATCCACTTAACGATGGAAGGCATCACAGGACAAATCTCAAAATTTTCTTGATTCTCTTGCTCGAACCCTCACGTACGCACATAAAAGAAGTAAAAAACGAAATAAGAAAAATAGAAGTTACCTCTTGATCTCAGAGTTAATTGTAGAAAATATCTCCAGCCAAAAAGAAACATGTTAAACATTTAGTATCCATCTCTTTTTCATTTTTTAATTGAAAGATTTTCCAATTTCCAATTTAGTATCTGATTATAGATTTGGAAAAGTACTAGGAAAACTCGGCCCAAGAAATCCTAATTTGATGGGGATTAGGCTTGGTCCATGCAAATTTAGCTGGCCCATGCACTCCTATATTGTTGGACGCGTGACCCCATGCGCTCCTATCTGAATACGAATCCAGCTCAAGAGGGAATCTAGAATCCTACTTCCAATCAAACTCAGTAAGCATCAATATCATTCTGCGTATCTTACGTATCCCTTTGAAAGTGTGTAGGTAACCTTTTCATGATTTTTTGTAAGAAAAAATTCTGAAAATAGACCACTTTTGCTAAATATTTAGCAAAATCGATCATTTTGCTAAATATTTAGCAAAGTCGACCTTTTTTTGGCCAAGAGACCAAAAAGAGATCGATTTTGAAAAATGCCCACTGAAAACATACGGGACTACTAGTCCCGTATGTTTTCAAGCACTAATCACTCACAGAAAACGTACGGGACTAGTAGTCCCGTATGTTTTCAAGCACTAATCACTCACAGAAAACATACGGGACTACTAGTCCCGTATGTTTTCTGTGAGCACTAATCAGTGATTAGTGCCCTTGAAAACATACGGGACTAGCAGTCCCGTATGTTTTCAGTGAGCATTTTTCAAAATCGACCTCTTTTTGGCCTGTTAGCCAAAAAGAGGTCGATTTTGCTAAATATTTAGCAAAATGGTCGATTTTGCTAAATATTTAGCAAAAGTGGTCTATTTTCAAAATTTTTCCTTTTTTTAATTGCTTTAGGAGTTATAGAGTTTTTTTAGAGTTCTTATATAATTTGCTTGCTTAAGCCTTAATTTACATCATAGGCATGTTTTCACCCTTGAATATTGTTTGAACTCAGAGAAGAAGGAAGAACAGATTTTTGAGGGGGGCTCCGGTAACAGGTTAGGGTTTGATTTTGTTTCTTTTGTTGTTGTGTATTTCTCAAGGAGATTACTCCTCTTTATATAGGAGCCAGAACCCATTATCTCCACCCCCCTCATAACCGCTCCTGAGAGAATTTCTCTCAACAAACCCAATTTTTCTCAACGATCCACAATTCTCTCTACTGAAATATGTTTTCCTTTGGAGCTATTCGCGCCACTATTGATTAAGCTAATTGCTGCTTGATTATCACAATAAATATCAATAGGTCCTTCTAACAAATTGAGATCAAGATCAATCAAAAACCGTCTTATCCAGACAGCATGTGTAGTTGCCATACTGCAAGCTATATATTCAGCTTCTTGCGTATATCTAGCAACACACCCTTGTTTCTTGCTACTCCAAGAAACAGTTCCTCCTCCAAAGATAAATAAGTGTCCCGAAGTGGACTTTCCATCATCTTTATCACCTCCGAAATCAGCATCGGAATAACCGAGGAGTTCAAGCGAATCAGCTTGATAAACTAATCTATGAGTCAATGTACCTCTGATATACTTCATAATCCTTTTAACAGCTTTCTAATGTGCTGATCCTGGATTACTTTGATATCTACTGACTAGACTCACAGCATAAGCTATATCAGGTCTGGTGCACAACATTGCATACATCAAGCTTCCAATTGCTTGAGCATAAGGAACATCTAATGGCTTCTTCCCCTCTCCAGGGCTTTGCTCTATACATAATCTCTTTCCCATAACCAACAGAGTTGGTGCCGGATTGGAATTTTTCATTCCAAACCTTTTAAGAACTGATCTTAAATATTTTTCTTGGTTTAAACTTAGCATTCTAGACTTTCTATCTCAAATTATTTGAATTCCAAGAATATATGATGCATCTCCCATGTCTTTCATCTCAAACTTTTCGCTGAGATCTGCCTTGGTTTTATTCAACATTTCTATGTCATTTCCAGCGAGCAATATATCATCCACATATAAGGATAATATAGTAAACTTGCTCCCACTTTTCAAGACATATACACAATTATCTAATTTATTTTGAATAAAACCAAGTTTAGTAACTGCATCATGAAATTTAAGATACCATTGTCTAGAAGACTGTTTTAAACTATATAGAGATTTCATTAATTTGTAAACTTTATGTTCATGTTCTTTCACCTGAAAACCTTCAGGTTGTTGCATATATATTGCTTCCTTCAACTCTCCGTTAAGGAATGCAGTTTTAACATCCATTTGGAATAACTCCAAATCAAGATATGCAACAATAGCCAAAATAATTCTAATGGATGCAAATTTAGCTACAGGAGAATACGTCTCCTGAAAATCTATTCCTGCCTTCTGGTTATAACCTTTGGCAACTAACCGTGCTTTGAATTTATCAATAGATCCATCAACACGATATTTCTTTTTGAGCACCCATTTGCATCCTATGGCTTTTCTATTTTCTGGTAGATCACATTGTTAGCCTTCTTGTTTTGATGATGTTTAACAAACAATTTACCACTAATGTTGTTTGTCTAGTATTTGTGTTTTCCTATGTATTGTAGACAAACAACGTCGTTGGAGGATGGATGGAATTGCGCTTCAACGATAATATCCAATGGAGGTTGGCGGAATAGTGGAGTGAAGCCTTGCAATTCAAGTTAAAGATCAAGTTCAAGCTTTATCCGCAAGTGTACCAAGTCAAGCTTAATTGAAGATCAAGATTGCTTGGGTAATGTAGTTTTAGATTTTATATTATGTGTGTTATATACTCTAAGCTCAATATCATATACACCATTTATTTGGTTTGTTCTTCGTATATATATATAGTTATATATATATACATAAGTTTTGGGTTCTATGTATATATATAGTTTTATTATATACATACATAGTTTTTGAGTTTTCATGTTTATAATATGAAATCACATATTTCATATTTACTATTGTGTTTTTGAAAACATTGCATAGAATATGCAATTTTATGAAAATATTGTATTCTTAGTTTGTAGACTTGAATATCAGTTTATACATATTTTACTAAGTCTATAAAAACATTTCACAAAGTTTCAAAAGTTGGTACAATCATTTCATAAGGTTTCAAAATGTTGTTTAAGTCAAAATATAAAAGTCAAGTATCTCATATTTTCATGTTTTGGACTATTTTGTAAAATGATGATATTTTTCATTTGGGAGGTCCTTTCTGATAACCAGTCGCTGTAGCATGTTTATTATCATGTCTACAATCATTCCCCAAAGTTTTACATTTTTTAGAATTTATTTGATATTTTTAAACATGGTTTTAAAATCAGCAAAACAGTTTTTAGCATTTATTTTCATGTATCAGATTTCGGTCGACCGATCCGGTCGACCGCTCATTTGTTCTTTCGACAACATGCAGCAGAGAGTTTGTCGGTCGACCGGCCCGGTCGACCGAGAGCTCCATCGGTCGACCGCACCGGTCGACCGACGATTGTCCAGAATAGTTCTTCATGTTTTTGCTCTCCGTCGGTCGACCGATATTTCCGCCGGTCGACCGCCAATAGATCCGTTGCTTTCCCAACGGCTATTTCCTGAGCTATTTGCTGGGGCTGTTTTTTGTCTTTTGTTAGGGGTTTTGACTGAGAGTTAGAGTGGGTATAAATACCCTATTGCTGCTCTCTTTCAAGAAGATCCAAGAAGTTTTTAAACAAGGTTTTAAACAAGGGTTTAAAGTTTTTACTGTTTGTTTAAGTTTGGGTTTCTGTTTACAAAGAAGGAAGTTTTCACTGCAGATTGAGGGATTGGGTTTCTGTTTACAAAGAAGGAAGTTTTCACTGCAGATTGAGGGATTCATTCTCAATCCTCTTCATCCTCTTCTTTGTGTTCATAGAGAAGTTTTTCTAACTCTTTTCTCTAGCAATTTTATTATTGATTTTCATATTCATATTATTGCTAGTTTGCTGTTTGAGTTAGATTTTATTTTACTCATTGTTACACACACCCACATTGAGCTTTTAGTATTTACATACATAGTATAGTTGGGTGGTGAGAGATTGTAACTTTGAGTTGTGCTTTCATTGTGTTCTCATCCATAGTTGAGAACAATCAATTATTATATTGAGCCTTATTGTGAGATTCACTTTGTAATACACTTGTACACCGAGTGAGGAGTGTGTGGTGAGAGTCGGGGATCGTCCCAAGAGGAGTGGCGTCGGTTGACGAGCCTAGGGAGAGGTTATAACCGAACACTTGAGGGAGACACGGCTAGGTCCAACACTTAGTGGGTGTAGAGTGGGATTACAATAGTGTTTTATTGTGAAGTTTTCGGTTAGCTAGAAAACCGAGTGTGATGTGTAAACGTTATTCGGGTGAACGTAGAAAACCCGGTTGTGATAGTGGATTTCTCCCCGGGAGTGGGGAGCGGAGACGTAGGACGGAAGGTCCGAACTCCGTGATCATATCTTGTGTTTGAGTGTGGACGGAAGGTCCGAACTCCGTGATCATTTGATTGTGTTTGTGTGTGCTTTGGCGTTCATTTATATTTATGTTCATATCTTATATCGCCATTGTCATTAGCTCATTATCTATATCATCCACTATCTAGTTTAGATTGTTTACCCTTGAGTTTATATATCCTTGCTCATATACTCATATATATTTCATCATATAGGATATATCACTTTGTGTATATTGCTTATTCTTGTTTATAACTCTTGTATATCTATCTTGCAAGAATACAACTTGTTAATTAATTTTAATTGGCATTTAATCGGATTAGATTAGCATAAGACCCTAATCACCCCCCCTCTAGGGTCTAACAATTGGTATCAGAGCTTGGTGCTCTTTGATTTAAGGTCTAACCGCCTTGAGTTAAAGATCCAAGTTAGCTTATTGTGCTAATCTATTTTTGAGCTTTATTTGTATCTTGCTTGCCTTTTATATTATGGATATGCATGGTTTAGGTTATGCCATCAATATTGCTCCTAGATTAGAAAATTTTTCCTATGCCCAATAGTGTGTTAGATTTGAACTTTTTGTTCAATCTAAACACTTTGATTTGTGGGAAATTATAGATGATGCTTATATTGTGTCCACTTTGAAGAAATCCAAGTGGAATAAAAATGATCATCGTATGTTTACAATGAACAATATTTTGTTAGAATATTTGCTAAATGCTTTTAATTCATCTATGTCTAACAAGTTTGTTCATTTTGATAGTGCTTATACCTTATGGAAATTTATTGAAGCACATCAAGGGGACTTGGAGGCGATCCAACAAGCTTTGGCGGATCCGGCTTCAAGTTCATATGGAGCATCATGCACACGGCCACTAGGCGATAGCCCTAGTGAGGTTTGCGAGTTCGAACCCGATAATAATTTATCTAGTGATGAACTTGCTTGTGCTAGTAAAAAATTGTTGCATGCCTTTAACTTATTGCATAAAAATTTTATTGATTTAAAAAACAAGCATGAGGATTTGAAATCCGATCATGAGTTGTTAGCATCTAAGTTTGAAACTATTTCTAATGAAAATATGATCCTCAAAGAAAACAATAAAAAATTAAAATTGGATCATGATTCTTTGCTTTCAAACTTTGCTAAGTTAACTCATGAAAGAGATAATGTCATGCTAGAAGTAGTAGCTATTAGAAATGATTTTGATAACCATACATGCTCTACTTCTATTATCAATGATGTTGTGCATAATGATGATTTGAATCTTGTTAAGGAACGCATATCATGCTTAGATTCAACTTTAAAAACATGCATTGATAACCATAAGAAACTTATGAACAAGTGTACTAAATCTAGTGCTACAAAATCACTTACACACTATGCATACTTGTATAGCAAAGTTTACAAGTGCTCCATTTGTGGTCGTAAAGGCCATTTAGCTAAATTTTGCTATGATGCACAGAAACATAAGAATATTAATCCTTCTTGTGCATCTCATCAAGTTTCTTCATCACATGCACACACACATGCACCTATTTCTCATCATAAGCATGCTCATGTGTATCATTGTGATTTTTGTGGTAGAGTTGGTCACTTAGCTAAGTTTTGTTTTGATTTGAGAAAAGTTTCTAAATCGCAAAATATTTTAAATAGACCAATATTGTTTCAAAGTGTTTCTCATTTGCAAATTAATCTTAAAAGATCATCTTTATTTGCAAATGTTCCACGTGCACCTTTTAATGGTCAACATAAGCAAATGCTTCTTTTCCATTGTACATATTGCAATCGGAAGGGTCATTTAAGTGATTATTGCTATGACCGATCCCGTGCACCACATATGCCCAAGAGGGTTCATAACCCTAGGGCTTTGAGCTTAAAAAATAGGGGTCATGTCCCTAAATCTCTTGGTACTAAGAATTCTTGGGTACCAAAACAAATTTGATTTTTAAAACCAAGTACTTTAGTGCTTTTCTTTTTTTGGTTTTGAGAATTATGCTTTGAAATCTTTTTATATGAAAACAATTTTTAATTGATAAAATCTATTGTTTTCATGATTATTTGTTTTGTTTTGATGAGAGGTTTGTACTTATATAACCCTCCGGATTTATTAGGTGTTTAATCCCAAATCTTGTTTACCGGGTGCTAAAATAATCATATGGGTTGATACTAGCTCAAGAGCTAGATATAGTTGCCTCTCTTGATTTTTAAAAATCAATGATGATTTGGCTTTATACCTTTAAAGACGATTTTTTTCTTAGTTCATGATTCTTGTGCGTTTTGTAACTTTTTTTTGGAACTATGAAAATTTGTTGTGATTTATTCTTTTGAATTCATTATATAGCTCAAATAGATGATTCAAATTTTAAATTTGCTTTATAATGTATTCTTTATGTAGTTTGATCAAGTTTTACAAAGAAATTTTATTTGGCTATAAACTTTGATTTATGATTTCATTTGGTTGATTTGCTTTCATTTGAAAACTTTTTGCGTGATTCTCATGTTCTTTCTTTTGATTTCATAAATCTACTTTTATACATGAAAACTTTTTGCGTGATTCTCATGTTCTTTCTTTTGATTTCATAAATCTACTTTTATACATATTTTTTTATGTTCTTTGATATGAGACATCATGTTCTTTCTTTTGATTTCATAAATCTACTTTTATACATATTTTTTTATGTTCTTTGATATGAGACATTTTTTTTATATATTGACATTTTATATATGTTCTCATTTGTCTTTATGTATGTGAGTTGTGTTTAGCATATTTTCCATCTATGCTTGCTCACATATGTTTGCCATGATCTTCATTTCATATATTCATGAGGCATTTTGATAGGGGGAGCAATCCCTATACCTTTCTATATGTTATACTCACCTATGCTTATTGATAGGGGGAGCTTTCGCTTTCTTATTCTTTTTGTCCCCTTTTTGATGTTTGTTCGCGGGGAAAACCGTTTCTTTCTTTGTTATTGATTCCATTGTCATCTTAAGTTACAACTTTTTGAGTTACAAAAGATCCGGTCTTTTTATAAGATCCGGTTACAATGAAAATCAAAGAAAAATAAAAAGATTACAACTTTCTCCTTATTTGTCGAACGAATCGCAAGATCCTGTTTTGCGGTCTCTTGCTTTGTGTGGGTTCTTTGCCTGCGCCGGGGTTTATCCGTGGACCACCGCGAGATCTAGATCCGATCAGATCTAAGCAGTACGACGGGTATTATTTCACCAAGGAAATAATAGCCGGGGAGGATTGGTTCACCAAGGAAACAATCGTCCAAGTCTCGGGATCTAAGACCAAGCTTAGATCCGGAGTACGTCTGCGTAGATCTGAGATCCGGTCCTCTCGAACACCTGCCTTTTTTGGCGTTGACGATCGCTGAGCACCAGATCTGGAAGAGTGAGTCCCCGAAGTCCCAAAGCTCCAATCTTTTTTAAGTTTCGAGTCTTGAATCCGGCAGAGCTTCGCCTCCAAAATTTCCAACCTCTGAACAAATGAACCAAGTGGCCTATTTATAGGCACCCTTTACTGTGCCCGCGCACGGAACAGTGTCGGCCACCTCTGGGTGGCCAGCACTGGGCCGAGCCACCCCAGGGTGGTTCGGCCTTGGCCGAGCCACCCTGGGGTGGCTCGGCTTTGGCCGAGCCACCTCA